>NW_012130119.1:243194-253267 GCF_000143395.1 Atta cephalotes | reverse complement strand
TTACTCTCTCTCTCTCTCTCTCTCTCTCTCTCTCTCTCTCGCGAAATATTTAAAACGGATGAATATTTCGTGATGTGTATGATCGTCCCGATGAAAAATTAGACTTTAATTAAAATCGAGCACATAGCGGCATCGGACGTCATTAGAATAAAGTCTCTAAGAGACGCGACTGGTACGAATTGTAAACAGAGCTGCCATCTTGCGCATACGTGAAGTTCGAAATATTTATTTAGATCAAAAATTACAAAAAGATGAAATCAATGCAGTTAGGTTTCGAATATAATAATTACCTAGCGGCAATCGCGCTTCCGATGCACCTTGATGAGAAGATAAATCGATAATTAGTACCGGGAATGATTCCAATCGACTTCAATTCCTCCCCTCCGATCCGTAATAATCGTAACGCAGTGTCAAAAGTACCGAAGTCACAAAATTGGCGATCGTGCACGGCACTCAAATAACTCAAGTTATAATGAATTTCATACGCGGCATTTCGAACAATTCGATCTTCACACGCGAGATTCACTCTTGACAAAGCAAAACTACGCGAGAAATACCAAGCGATTTGAACGTGACTTCGCGAACTGTCATGGCGTCTTCCAAAACTGGCGGCGATTTGAAATGTATTGAAATATCGAGGCGGCGGACCAATCGCGACAGCGGGAACGCGTGACGTAAGCAAGTTTCACGGGTATTGAAACGGACCAATCGTGGTGCAGTAATTTCGACGATACCGTTGCATCTCCCGCGTTGCTTGCACTTTTTGCACTCAAAATCTTTGCTTTCTCTCTCTTCAATAACCGAAATATCGTTTGTTACTCACTGAAGACCAACACTTCATGTATCATACGATGAATTTTTTAAGCACTGTTGACTGATTATAGAACAGAAAAATCCGGGAATTTCTTTGTCCTGCAGTCAATCAACAAGCTTCAAATGCAAATATTTTTACAAGCAATATGAACAAATCTAATTCGGGTGCACAATGGCGCACATTAAGTCCGCATCGAGCGCTGCAAATTGAGATAGGGAATTAAAAATTAGATCAATTAAATAAATTAAATTTTAATAGAATTTTAAGAATTTAAATAATAAAATAATAATTAATGTTAATAATAATAGTATCAATAATAAAATAATTTAATTTAATTTCTGTTTTAATTAGCTGAATTTAATCTCCAATGCGTAATCTCTGATGCGTAATCTCTTTTTAAGCCACTGAAACTTTGTCCATGATAAAAATCAATCTCGAACGGAAAAAGGATTGACTAATCGCATTGTAACGGTTAGTCAAATGATTTTGTTCTCTGATCGAAATTTCGAAGCGACTTTTAACAACTTCATTGTGGACACAAAGCTTAAAATTCATATCAAATAGTGTTAAAAATGAAGAATAAAAAATTGGAATTTCTATGATTGGAACAAAAAGGATTAAGATTCAAATTCAAATTTGTGGCCTAGCTGAATACCAATTTTCTGTTCGTGATCCGTCATCACCAATGTATATTCTTCTCCATCTCCCACATGAGATTCTCTACAAAAAGAGAAAAACGAAGGAAAGAAGAAAGTAAGCAGGCTAATTATGAAACAATAGGCTTGTTTTTTTTTAGTTAAATTTTTACAGTTCATCTTTCTTCCTTTTCTATCCAGGAAGAAAGAAGAGGAAGGAAAATGAACTGATGCAAAAATTCAGCCAAAAAGAACAGGCCTAATGACAGACAAAAAATGCTGAAAGCAGTCGTATATCATATTATCCTTTCGATGTATTTCGATTCATTTTGGAGAGAAAACAGATAAAAATCCACCTCCCGTCTGTCATCCCGCCAAGTATCTGAATAACAAAATCGCCGCCGATAACAAAATCACGATGATCGTGTGAAATAGCGATGGCACACGGCGCTTACCTTACAGTAAATTTCGTGCGCGACATCGCCGACAGCCTGGCGCACAAGATTCACCTTTAAACGATGAAAATCAACAAGAAATGGAAAGATATCGAGAGATTCGAACGCGCGAATAATGCCACGATACGTTACAGGTTGCAGGCTTCCAGAACTTTTGATCGCGCAAACCAACTTCGAGAATCGCAATATCGTACTTTCGATACTGCAATCGATGCGCGAGCCAATTAAGGTGATCTGTCAAAGCGATCGCAACGCAATGGTGGACCAATCGCAGCAGTAGATTAATTAAGGAACGAAATTTGAAATATCGAAAAATTATTATTTCAAATAAATAATCGCTGTAATTTCTTCTCAATAAGGATGTGCTCCATTTGACGCTTACAATGCTCACGAGCATCATTTGTCCTTGCTTAACATTTGATAAGCAATAAGAATAAAATGATTTAAAGAGCGTCAAGTGAAACTCTACCAAAAATAATGTACTAAGTAAAATTAAATTAAGTATGTCTAATCTTCGAAGTTAGCAATTACCTTAAAAATTCTCGATTATATTTTATTCCCTTCCATTCAATCTTTTTGTAACATAATATTTAATAATTCATTCCTTTATGTAAAATCCTGAACAGCTTAAGACTGTAGATAATGTAAATATTGGAATGTACAGTGTCAAATTTTTACCGCATAAGCCTTTTACATTTCATTTTTCTCATCCTTATCTATTGACTGCAATGTCCTCTATGCTAAGATAATTCCGCAGCATTTAAATTTAATATATTGTAGTACAAAGTCACAAATCTTATTATATTTTCTTTTAAAGCAAATGATCACAATTTAACGCTTCGCATAATTTTTATATTTTTCGTCTATGTCACACTTTTCTTTTACGTTATACAAAGGTAGATATCTCGATTTGAAACTCAAATGATGATTACATGATACGTGTTCTTTTTTTCAGGGAAGTTTCGCAAGGAGTTCAAGCGTACCTTCCGATGTTCCCATAATGGTGGGACTTGCGCCCATAAAAGCGGATACGTCACGGTTATCTCGGATCCGCTCAAACAGAGATCTCGGAATTACACGAGGTCGATTCATACCATGTCCAACAACAATAATGTTCGGCAAAGCACCGAGGTCATACCTCTCAGTGCCATAATCAACATAGCGCAAAACAACGAGAAACAGGAGTGAGTTTCGTTTCTCGTTATCCTAAATCTGCGCCAAATATTCTTCTACACAATTTCTTCAATTAGTGGAATTCAGTTTCTCTTAACGATACCAAAACATCTACAGATTTTCAATAATTAACGAAAGAAACTGATTCTTAAGAGATTAAGACAAAATGGACAAAAGTAGGTAAAAATTGAGAAAAATTGCGACAAATGATCATTTTCAGAAGAAAAAGTTCATATTTATTATCGAAAAAAATTGTAAGTAAAAGAATATTCGGCAAGTTGCGTTTTGTGTACAGCGAATAAGATATAATCTCTCTAAAGTCAATAGCTCAGTACATCCATAAATATAATCGAGTAGTTCCTATATAAATTGTTATATAAGTAAACCTCGTTCAATGAACTTTCTTGAAGTTCTGCTAAATCGAGATGAACTGAGTTGTATAGTATTCAATTAATGTAATAGGCAATTATATAATGTACATGAGTCCGCACGATAAGATTTGCTGCTTTAAACATTTTACTTTATTATACTGTAGATATAGATGTAGACAATGTACATCACAGATTGATAACTGAGTGAAGATCTAAAGAGACACACGATAAAATTTCAAAAAAGTAAACGTAAGAGTGTAAATATAAAGTTATATACCTATTCCGGCACTTAAAGCAGTTATACCTCGTTTTTTTCATGTCACTTGTAATATTTATTTTTTTTCCTATAATACATTCGACATTTCAATCAAAATATATCTACAAAGTTTAATAAAGTGTATGTAATCCTAACGTTTAAAGCTTAAAGTTATATTATATAAAGTTATTACTAGTGGTATTATATATAAGTTTTTTTATAAACTGTACAATATGCTACAGCGAATGTGTTTATGCTCGCTTCGTTTCCACTTACATTTACATTTTTATTGCGTAGAAGTGCCGTTCATGTATAAATTTCCTGCCGAAAATTTCCATTTTTTTCTCAAAAAATTTTGTTTAAGGCTTTGTATAACTTTGTGTAGTTATACTCTTAAATGTAATTAATCATGGCGAGTTAGAAACAAAATTAATCGATCGTTTTGTCTCAATCGCTCTCTCGCTGTTTTTTGTAATATATTTGCAAAAATAATTGTCTTACTTCATTAATTAAATACTCTAATATATTCAAGTTAGACCTTAGATGCGCAAATATTGATATTGCGAAAGAAAAAAAAATATTCTGTACTATCTTTATGACAACGGTCGATTTGTATCTCTGTAGAACGTGCAAAAACGGCTAGTGAAACTTAAAGCATGTAAATAAAATATAATAAAAAAAGATTCATTATAATATGAAAGAAAAAAACTAAATAGACATTAAATCTGTTCACTTCCGTTACTTTCTTATGTTTTCTGTCCTATAAAATAAACTAACTAGTTAATTTATATCACTTTTTTTTCAAACGAGGCTGGGAATCGAAAGAGGAATGCAGAAATGCGTTAAGAAGGCAGACGAAAAGAACAAAAATGTTAAATGTTATTTAAATTGAATATAAAAAAAAAAAGAAAATTGTTTTTATACATGTACAAAGATGCACATTTACGTTACTCAATTAATTGTATTTTGTTAATATTATAACTACAAACATTTCTGCTCTGTAGGTAGTCATAACATTAAAAAAGTATATGTATATAGGATTATAACATGTCAGTTATATCGTGTCGCAGTCATGGCCCGCGCAGAGCTGCCGAGTATATTATATCAATACACGATTAACATTCCTCGCTAAATAATGACCAGTTATAGGTAGACTTCGTATATGAAAAGTTATTTCATCGTTATTTCATAATTCAGGCAATAACGTTAGCACAAGGCTACTATTTTAGATATTATTACAAATACGGATTATAGTTCCTATAAGTTAATACACTTTTTACATGCTTTAAACTTATATTTAATAGCATTTAGTTTAATTCGTGTATCGATTCTTTGAAAAATTTCTTTACCCCTAAGTAATAATCAGTAAAGCTTTCAAAGCTTCGAATCCGTCACTGCAGTCATGTTATATTGTATGAAAAAATCCATTTCGATAAAGTAAGAAAAAATTTCCCAACAACAAGTATCGGAAACGAATCTCGTTTTTTTTTCTTTTACGGAAATGAATCTTTTTTACTTTATTCGCAATTTTAATTTAATTTACATGCATTGTATATATCATCTTGGTCTCTTACCTTATACGGTATTTCATAAGCCCATTTTCAACGAGACTCATACGCGAGTAAGGCTCTAATTAATTTTGATACACAAAATATAAAACATATAAAACATAAATACCACAAAATAAATCATATATAATCTTTCGCTTTTAAATTAATGTATAAATGGCTATAGTGGCGGATCAGCGGCCTTAAAGCTGTGAATCGCGACGTACGTGTCAGATACCTAGTTTACTGCAATAACTGCATTCGAGAACATAATTTTAACGTCACTCGATGTTATAAAATATAATTCACTAACACACTTCCCCGAATATAAATTGGCTGAATTAATAATTATTCTGCGTCCCTGATTCTATAGTGAAGATTGCATGCACAATTGCATTACAGAATAAATATACAATTATGGATATGCGAATTGAACTATAAGACGTTTCGCTTACGCGCGTCGTGTATAAGTCCACGAAGTGACACTTTAACTCGCAGTAAATCGCGAGAGAGACGTGTGAATACGAAGCGCAATAATAATCACACTTTTTAGGCTGCAGCTTTCTCAACAATGGTACTTTCGGGAATCGCGGATTCAATGTTACCTAATTCAGTCTCGACGCTAGCCAATGTCGTTGGACTGTGCGAAACCGTATTCTTTTCATTAGAAGTCGCTTCTAATAGTTCCTTAACACTGACGCTATCGTCCAAGTTATCTTTTTTAATGGGTGATGTGTCAATATTTATATGAGAGTCAGCATTAGTAATCATCTCTACCTCTTCGTCGATATTGTTCACTGTTCTGATCGTTTCCATATCTTGATCTTTCTGGGATTCCTGATTCAATGTGCTCGGCTGCTCGGTTTGAGCACTGTCGAATTGTCCCGGCACAGGTTTTTCGTCACTTTCCACCATGTTACCACTCTTGGCTTCTTGTTCAGTCTGTTGTTGCGTGTTACTGCTAGATTGATTATTCTGATACTGAGTGCTTCTACCTCTTCCTCGACCGCTCTGCTGATTATCAGGTGGTGGAAGAATAGGTATCGCTGCTTTCGGTCGCCGCAAAGGAGCTGCTTGCTGCTGTTGCTGTTGCTGTTGCGCAGGACTATAGTAAGTACATCCTTGCGGTTGAAACAATTCTTGAGGCGGCGGTGGACCCTGAGGCTGCAGTATTAAAATACAGTAAAATTAAATATGCAATATAAAATTAAATATAGAATGTTCATATTGATTTATCATTTTACGATTCTCTTTTTCTTTTTGGTATTTACAAACATTTATTTTTCTCACCTGTACTGAAGGATTATATCCCTGATAGCCTTGAAAGTTTGGTGGAAATGTCGGGCCATTTGGACCAGGAACGTAATTAATTATACTAGGTGGTGCTGTTTGAGGTGGTATGAATTGCGGTGGTGGTACTAAGAATGGTGGTGGCGCATAACTAGCAGCTTGTCCACCAGGTGGCAGAGAAATAACAGGTTGCCCTGCCATGGGTGCAGTGGCTGGAGCAACCGGAGAAGACTGCTCAAAATGACTTTGAGGATAACCTGCAACGTTCACGCATGATAAATTAGTTTGCAATATTTCGTCAAATAAATAATGAAAATAATATATTATTTTTAATATATTTAGATAGAGATAATTAAATAACTTTTATATTTATTTTTATTTTTATACATATATGTATGTGTGTACGTATAATAATTTTTTCTTACCTTGAGATTCTAGAACGGCTCTTGAATTTCCAGCTAGGTACGCGTATGCACAAGCGACACATTAATTTTAAGTACATGCTTGTATTAGGCCATGTAAAAGCATATATCATAAGAAATGGATTAGGAACATGCGTTAAAGAAAGATAAAGTATCAATATGCGTCATTACCTTGAGGTGGAAAATATCCATGTTGGGCATGTTGAGATGGATAATTCTGTTGTGCGGAAGTTTCCGTAATAGTAGGTCGTTGACGAAGACTGGAATATCGTTTAGGTCTATTTCCAGAACTATCCTGCTGTTGTTGTTGTTGCTGTAATGTTTGCTGTGGCGAATGCGTTTGTTGTTGATGTGATTGCTGTTGTTGTTGCTGTTGTTGTTGTTGTTGCATTCTAGGGGGTACTGTGTTTGATCTGTGTTGATTGGTGGATGTGAAAAAACCTTCTATATAAATTAGAACAAAATAATAAAAATTAGACATCGCAGTTATGTAATAAAAATTTAAGCTAAAAACATTAATAAGAAGATATTGTTTGGAAGAAGGAACAATTTCTTTTTTTACGTTTATATCTCTAAAGATGTTTCTCAGAATGTCAAAATCAATTTTTACATCCATTTAATTATCAAATTTTCAAATTAGATTTTTAAATTATTCTTTACAAGTCTTAAGGCCAATATAAACAATTTAATTCATAAACATATCGATCAATCGAGCGTTCTAAAACGTAATTGTGATTGGTTAATTTGCATAAAATCTTTTTATGTGTGATGATCTTTATCATCAAAGATTTATTATGAATATATCTATAAAATTTCTTATTTCTTAAATATCATTGTACTTGACAAAAACTCACTGTTGTGTCGTGCAGGTTGATGATACTGACTACCATCATTAATATTAAGTTGTTTCATATCATGAGCAAGTTGGTGCTCTTCATTGTGCTGCGCGGTATTATTCCTTCGATTCTCTATTGTAACCGGACCCGGGCCGCGCCCTTTCGCTTTATTCTCAACTATTCTGTTAGTGACCATGTTGTTATTAGCATTGGATTTGAAACCTCTTCCACGTGTCCTACTTGCGACCAAGCTTACAGACTCCTGAGTGTTCCTCTTGTTATTCTCCCTTGATAATGGCTTGGTATTAGTCAATTTTTCTGCATCGCCAGAACCAGTATTTCCATTTGTATTTTGATTTTGAGTAATGTGTCTACTATCCTTTTTCCAGGATGTATTAGTGGATTCATCTGACGTCTTATTTTCACTTCTGTAATAACATTTTCGTCAAAATATCACTTTGTTACCAATAAAAAACTTGTTTATAAATACAAAAATCTATTACACATACGTGGATGTATTGGAAGCAATAGCAGGCTTAGTTTTTGCATTATCCTGTTGGGATTGAAGCGGTGGGAAGTTTTGAGTTTTATTCTGTGTTTTATTCTTGCTGCTATACCAAGCTGACGAAATTACAGGTTCCTCTACTTTGTTTGGAGTATTCTATATCACAAAGAAAAAATGATAAAACTTGTAATAATTAATTGTGATAAGCAACGTATATTTCACGACATTTACCTTATTATTACCAAGAGCGGGAAAATCTTCGTTATTTTTATGGAAGCGTCTGTTATTTCCTCTACTAGTTGTAGTCTTTCCATAAGCATCTTCGTCCTCCCAATTCCTTGTGTACTTGTTAGGTCCACGACTAAGAAAATATGTCTCATATATATAACATGATAAAAAAAATCAGGATTTAAAGAAAACAAAACTCCATGATAAACTCACCCATATCTTCTTCTCCTTCTAGCTCTAGGTGGCCCTTCTTCATTTCTAATATCATAACCATATGTTGCTATCAATTCCTCAGATCTTTTTGGAGCTTGCTCTTCGTCATTGTATCGATCGTGGTCCCATCTGTCTTCCTTATCTTTCCACACCTTCTTTTCTTTGGTTTCTTTTGCATTCGTCTGCTGTTCTGTGTTATTCTCAGTTACTTCATCAGTTGTACGATCATCATGCTCATAAAACGTTCCTCGTTTTGGTATATACTGCGGGTTACGTCTGTCCTCGTCATCGTCCAACTTCTTCTGTGGTTTTTCCTCTTCTTGTCCATCTCCACTTTCACGTTGTTCCCCGCCTTCTTGTGATTCGGCGTCTGAGTCGCTTTCATAAATGTCACATTCTGAATCTTGATGTCCATCGGTTTGTTCACTACTCTATAGAAAGAAAGAATATTGGTCAATATAATATATTAAATCCTGGTTTCAAATTATTTTTGAAAGCTTAAATATATATCAATAGAATGTCAATCAGAATTTATTTGTATTAATTATTTATTTATTAATTTACAATTAACAATTTATTAATTGTGTATTTTTAATATGTCAATTATATGTATAAATATTTTTTTACTTTTCTACATTAGTTCTTATCTTCAACCTATTGATTGATTCCACTGATTAGCTATCTATGTAATCTTTTCTTTCTATTTAGTCAATATTTATGATCAAAGAAAAAGCAGAAAACAATGCTTTTGTATGTAATCTTGTTAAACTAATTAAAGTGGAGGTAATTGATTTTTCTCTCCTTATCTCTTTCTCATTATCTTCTATTCTTCATATTTTTTGAATATAAAACTGTACAGTATGTACTAAAATATATATCTGAACTAGCAATTAATCTTGCAATAATTCTTTTGCAAATTAATAGTTAACTTTCTGCAAACGAAAGATTTGATTAACTGTAACATTTTTTCACTAATTCTAATATTCAATAATACATATCTTGCTAATTAATTTTAAATAATTTTAAATAATTTTAAATAATGAAATAAAACCTAAGAGATTATCTAATAAATAAGACTAATGCCTATATTCATAGTCAGGCCTTATATTTAAGACTTCCTTAAATTTATCTTCAGATACTCTATGAATTATTTCATTGGCTACTGAACATCTAAAGATAAATTTAAGTAAGCCTTAAGTACAAGAGTCTGAATATGGGCATAAATTTTAATTTTAACAGAATAATATAAACTGAATGCAACTCATTCTGAATGAATTGATACATCCAAGCAAATCAAAAACCAATAATTTCTCCCCTCTCTCTCTCTC
>NW_012130119.1:234420-242770 GCF_000143395.1 Atta cephalotes | reverse complement strand
TCCTCCTCTCTCTCTCTCTCTCTCTCTCTCTCTCTCTCTTTCAGCTAAAGTATCCTTAGCTAAAAGTAATAAAGTCGATGAAGCAATTGATAAAAAAGAAATATCAGAAAAAAACATCCAACTACAAATAATTCATAAGAAAAAGATGAAATCTCTATCAGTACTGGTCCATGACCTCCACGATTAAGCCATAAAGTATAAACTTTCATGACGCTGATTGAAGATAAAATTAATAAGCGTCGAATAATCGGTCTTCCTAATCGCTGCATGTTTTCAGCTGGAGAGATTCTCGTCTTCGATCTTTCGTACGAGAAAGTTCGCCTGAGGTTTGGAGAGAAAATCGCGAAGCACGCGCGGAAACGCAACGCTAATCCGAGGGTGGATTCTTCACGCGGATCGAGATTCGTCTCTCAGAGACTACCCTCCCGGCGATAATCGAGTTCCACTTACTTGAGTTTCTTTCGTAGCGTTTAGCTCCTCGTATGAATCCGAGAGATCGTCGGAACCGCATGACTGATTGGATTTACGACGTCGCCGTGTATCCGACATTGTTTTGTTCAGCACTGAGAGATATTACGCGTTTCGTTTCCTCGTGTCGGCCCTGAGAACGGATGAGAAACAAGGGGAAAAAAATTGCTCTGAATCTTCACGAAATATCCCGCGATGCGTCGAGCCGATCTCTCGTCATGAAACCGAACGTCCGTGTATTGTCAAAGCTCGACAAGAGTGACGAGTGTTGACTCTGAATCAGCGGAAACACCTGGTGACAAAAACGTGAACTTTCCCGGAAGTTGGTTAACTAAAGGTGCCTTTTCATGTTGATGCTCGACGCTCATTGGCTGCGTTCAGCGGATTCAACAGTTGAGTGAGCATTCATTGTTATTGGTATATTCTTTTAGATCATCCAATCAGAATATTAGATCTAGAATTTGAAAAGTGTGAAAAGTCTTTGAAGTTTGTGGAATAACTTCAAATAGAAATTTAGGAACTAATCATTATGAAAAAATTAAATCATTTTGACAAGAATCACATTCCGCTTTTTCATATGGTATGTCAATTTCCCACATAACTAATTGACTAATTTAATATAAAATATTCTCATTAGGTGCATTAAACTAAAGCTCTATATTACTAAAATAACATTATATTGAGCGCTCAGTGAACTCTTGCATCTTATTGGCATATTCTGTTAGAACTAAAAATATAGATCAAACAGATACAAGAGTTCAGTGAGCGGTCGTAGTCCATTGGTGGTACATTAGAAAATTACCGAGCGATGGGAATGGATTGTGCTACTTCTTTTTTCTTTTTCCTTCTCCGAATGAAAACGCCCTAGTTCATTCGTCCCCCTCTTCGCTGTCCATTAATCGTCGCGCAATCGCGAGCGAACACGAAGCACAGGTTGCGCAGCTGTCAATTATATACATGTTTGACGCACATTACCGTATGGCGTATTTGCGGCGATTGGCGATCAAAACATGATATGACATGATAGAATAATCGAGAAAGATGTGGGGAAATTATTGGGATATCTACAATGTGTTGTGTGTGTTGATCACCCTCGTTCACGGACACGATTTTCGGCATTTCGACGACACGGTCATATTCAAGATCAACTGGCCCGGGAAGAGTGACGCAGATTTACTGGTGAGTACACCTGGCGCAGATCTTATCTAACCGATCCCCGTGGACTCTCGAGCGACGATATCGTCATTTGTCCGACGTGTGCTCCGGGTCTTTTCTCCCTTTCAGGAATCTCACACGAACGCGGAACCATATTTTATAACCACCGCCAACAACGAGCGGTACAAGTGCGTCATCCCGGACGCAACTGAGCAGGAACATGAATATAGCGAAACGTATGATGGGCCAAATCCAATACAGCTACTCCAACCGATATTTGCTCAAAATAGTTGCTCTTATAGGGTATGCGACATAGGCATTTATATCATCTATTATTTTCATTTTTCTTGATACTAATTTTTTTTTGTGATACATTTCCATCAGCTTAACATTGTATTTGTCGCATGACAACTTTTTCAGGTGTTTTAATTCTCTGACTCTAAATTCTTTGGAATAAATCTTACTTCAAAGAATTTAGAGAACAGACAGAGGTTTTAGGGTTTAGAATCTCTATTCTATTGTTAATTAATTAAATGTGAAAGATTCGTTATATGACAAATGTAATATTGGCTTAGTCAACAAAATATTAGCAATTTGTCTATAAATTGCTGATAAATTCTATTAAAATGTTCAGCAAATTGATATCAATTGCATTAAATTTGTCTGCATTAAGTTTGTGTTGTGCTAATAAAAAAAGCTTGCTTGATATAAGAGATCAAATTATCGATAAAAACTAATCAAAATTTTAATCGATTTTGGTTCTTGCTGTTAATGTGCTGTCAGATTGTCAGCAAACTTTGTTCTATTTTGCTGTCACAATTTGATGTCACACTTTGTAATGAATTTTATTGTATACATGCCACTATTTTGATGTTATTAAATATAACAGAATTTGCATTAATTTGGTATTTTTTTATCAACAAAATTTGCAGTAAGCATTTGATGCAATTTGTTTTCAAATTTGACTGAGGATTATACAGATCAAGGATCCTAAAGACATGATCAGACTGAAGATTGAGATTGAGATTAGATTGGAATTTAACATCAAAGCAAAGTTTATTAAATTTGAGATTGATTTTATCTTTTCTAATTGGTTAAATTCCAATTCAATTTTAATTTCAATCTCTAGTCTAATCATGTCTTAAAAATGTTCCAAGGATATTCCTGAGATAAAGTATACTGTATAGATTTTTATTAATAAATATCGTTCATTGCTAATTTCTTACCTGAATTTAATTTTGACACATAGCTAGAGTCATACTGGACTTACGAATTGTGCCACGGTAGATACGTACGGCAGTATCATGAAGACAGAGAAGGAAAAAAGATTAAGATGCAGGAATATTATCTCGGCACACTGGATAAAGCACAAAGGGCAAAACTCTCGGCCTATTATGATGAACAGGCGAAGAATCCAAACAGGAAGTTATATATACCCATCAAGAAGATCGATGGGATTAACATGCCGTACGTCGAAATTGAGATGACTGATGGTACAATGTGTGATTTGAATAACAAACCGAGAACTGTCAAGGTATTGTACGTCTGTTATAAACATGGTAAACACGATGTGTATTCGCTGAAGGAAACCATGTCCTGCGAATATGAAGCGATTGTTCTATCGCCAGTATTGTGCAATCATCCTGATTACAAACCACAAGACACTGGGGAGAATCAAATTACGTGTCAGCCTGTGGATAATGCACCAAAGAAACCAAAGTCGCTTATGATGATGGAACTAGAAAGTCTAAAAATTCGACAGCAAGCGAGGGTAAATCTGCAAAGAGTTTGGTATTTGCAGACTCTTTTATTAAGCTTCTTCTTTACTTTCTACTTTCCTTGAAATATTATTTGACACATATTTATACTTTGTTTATGCATATATATTAATAGCTATATCTTTTCTGTTTTTTATTAGTTGAGCCAAGTATTATGCAAAATAACGATATGTATTAAAGGGATTCTAAAGTCACGTGTTTTATTGACCTCCGAAGGCGATTATTTTCTATATTTTTTATATTTTAACTGCCTTTACATATTTAAAAATTCTTTTCCACAAATAAAGTATAAATAGTAATGTAATCAATTTTATGTCAAAAATGAAAAAAGTTGGAAAATTATAATCTTGTTATCAGTTTAACTCATAACAATGGTGTAGATTCAGTCATAACAGTATTTGCTTTCTATATAAATTTTATATTTTGTACGTCTAAAACAATTTTGGTTTGTGTTAGGGATTATGAATAATGTTAAGTTTTTTAGAATTATTAGGTTTAGATACCTAATATGAAAGATTACTTAGAAAATTACTTAGAATTACTTAGAAAATTTGTACATATGAATGCACACGATAATGCAGTAATACATAATAATGTGTCAATGACACATAAATTATATGATGTAAGTCTTGTTAAATCAATAAAACAGACATCTTTAAGATCCTCTTAATAACAGAGAAGCTTGCGTCACGTACTAAAATTTGTTAATGATTTTAGATCTGAAAATTTCATAATACAGAGAACACTGCTTTTATTCTTTAAATTATTAATACACTTAGATTTAACTAAAGCTTGTATAATTTTGATAAATAATAGCATTCTTTAATAGTATTCTGTGAACTTTAGTTTTCGATACTAAGGATTTCTTTCTTTTCATTTCCCATTTTACCATTTATTTACTGTCTTAATTATTTGTTGCACAGGATGACAAGCCGCAGAAAGTGTATGCAATCCTCCATGTAGATAAGGAGGGCCAGGTCAGAATATTTTGCATATATGGGAACAGGATTAACGCTTGTTGATCATTATGTAGTACTATTACTTTGTGCAAATGTTGTTTTCATTCTGTCCCTTCTTAATCTACATATTTCGATATGTTGTCCACTATTACTTTATCAATATTTAATTCGCCTTTTTTGGCATTTATAAAATTATATTTAGTATTATTACATAACATATAATTTCTTATTCTTACACATATTGCTTTAAATATTGTGGAATTGTGTTGCCATTATCATTTCTACGTTGTATAATAACAGTATTGAATGAGAAACACATAATAATAATAATAATAATAATAATAATAATATGTAATTACTTTATATGCACTTGAAATAATCTATTATATCATGGTATGTTTAGAGTTCATCATGTACAGTTTGCACATTAATTTATGCACGATGATAATTCTTTCATAATCAAAATCTTTTTTATAAATATCAATTATATAGTTTCACGCGTAGAATTTATTGTAATGAATTGATTACAGGATGGCGAGCCAAGAGTGAGGGTTGAAATACATCCACTAGATGTCCCAGATAAACATGATAACATTGATGAATCTATCAGTGCAATGCAAACTGATCAGAATATTAGTCCTGCCGAAGTTAGTCCTGTCCAGAATTTCCTTAGTGGAAAGAATTGCCTGCACGGAGTATGTATCTTTAGCTATCACTCGTTTTGAACAATGTATTTTTTAACGGTGTTTTTTTAATTATTAGGGCAACGGCTGGTGGAAGTACGAGTTTTGTTACGGGCGTTCTGTCGTTCAGTACCACATAGAACGAGATGGTACAAAGACGATTGTCAATCTTGGTAGATTTGACAAACAGAAGCATTTGGAATGGATCGCCGCGCATCCACAGAAGAAACCCAAACCATTAGAATTAAGGAAACACCTCTCACACTTTTACAGCGATGGAAGTAGTTGTGATAAGACTGGAACTTCTAGACAAACTGAAGTATGCGTTGCTATGAAATTTAAAAAATATTGTTGATTTGGAAAAAGATAAAAATCATCTTTCAATTTCATTTTATGTGATAATTACAAGAGAAACTTTTATATTTTTATTGATTGTAATAAAACAAAATGAATATTTTTTTAATAATTGATAAAAACATTTTCCAAATTAGGATGTCGCAATATTTAAAATGCTTTAAAATGCTGAAATTCTTGAGTTTTGGTCTGCGCCAATCTTTTTCCAAATCAAAAATTCTTCTTATGAATGTCTGCAGATATCTATAATTTTATTTCACTTTCCTTACCGTTTGTTTTAGGTAAAATTAAAATGTGTGGAGAACCATACTGCAAGTCCATCTAGTGTATCATTATTTTTATTGGAACCAAAAACATGTGAATACGTTCTGGGAGTCGAATCACCGTTAATCTGTGATATCTTAGAATATGCCGACGAAAATGGACTTCTGAACGACAAGTTCGAAGCGAATTTCGATAAATTGAAATCTATGGCCTTGCACGCAGAACAAGACAATTTAGACGAACGAATAGCTAACGGAGATGATTAAAATAATTGATTTGTCTTCTTAATGTCGGTTAAAAACCATCAAAGCATTATTGTTTAAATATCATAATTCTAAAAATGTTCATTGTTTATTGAGTATAAAAAGAATTACATTCTATAAAACAAATGAGTGAAATTGAAATTAGTTAACTATATTACATATAATTGTGTTTGATATTATTATAAAAAAAAACTTACATTCCAAACGATCTAACAATATAAATATTTAATAGGTTCCGCGTGTAAATATTCTCTCGTTTGTAAAAGTGCATATCAAAATCGTATTCCAGTACATGCGAGGCTTATATGTCAATATCTAAACAAACTTTTGGAAAATGATTTTTTTTTTTAGCTGAATCAGACATATACATGAAACTTTCGGCTTATCTCTTTTCTATCCGGATGATATCAGGATACATGAAATAAAAGCTTCTAAGATTCTACGAAGAAGGCAGCGTTTTGAATGTCCAAAATTTTCAGTATGTAGTATTGTTCTGTTTATTCCTGGTCAGGGATTAAGGGATGTCTTTAACCGATATTCAGGCCGACACCGACGCGGAACTGCTGCTTCTTGTGATTCAGAAAGCCGCTTATGATTAACGAGGCTTCCTGGATTGGGTGCAGCCTCTTCTCGAACACGGCACCCATGCTGGTCTCCGAATTGACGAATCCCCGGCAAATAAAATTCGCGTATGGAATGTCTAAGCGGTACATAATTGTTCCTATAGACTCGTGTATCCGTGTGTTTGTCTCGATCTCAACTCCGAGCTGTAACTGCTGACTTGCTTTCCGATGGTAACAAATATGGATACCAGCCTCGCCGAACGTGGCAGATAACGTGGTGGGACCGGTACTGTGCCGGAATGCGGCACACATCACTGTCTGCTGACCGCCGGGTATCAGAGAACCACGTAAACACGCGACTTCTGTGCCGAGAGTGAGCCTCGGCGTAATTGCCTGCAAGTAGTGCAACACCAGGGTGCCGTGCAGCTTCATGAGATCTGGATTCGCCAGGGTGAGCGCCAATGTACAGTCATCCGAGCGGTACTCCAGTCCGGAACTGAACGCCTTGTATCTCTTGTCAAGGATTTGTGTAGCGAGCTTGAATCTATATCTGCAGCCGAGCGTGTGCACAAAGCTGGCGCTCATGTTACCACTGGGCGTAATCTCACCTGAAATCATCGGGTACTTCTCCGTAAGTCCTACCCGCTTGGTACCAACATAATTCACACCGACTATGAGGCCATACGGTGTCACAGAACTCAGGGTAATCTTATAAGTCACGTTGAAGTGTTTGCTCAGAGTTTTCTTCAACAATAGATATGCGCCCTCAAAGTTCTGCGGATAGAGCTCCTTAGTTTTTGCATGAAGATCCTCGAAGCTGCTGGGGTTACCAGGCTTCCTGTCCACCTCCTCCAAACAGGGAACGCATGGTAGTTCTTTCTGGGTGACTGGGGTCATGAAGAGCTCGCGTTTGTTGATAAGTGCTTGGACGATACCCATTATGACAGGGATGTTGTTTTTCGATGAATAACCAATTTATTTTAATATTAATCTATTACCAATTTTTTAATATGCGCGAATTCGATACGTATCAATCTTCATTCTATGTTTGGTTTTCAGTATCGATATTTCATTAATAAAAATTGATTGGAGATTCAAGTATTTTAACGATGAATGATTTTTTTGGTGCAAAATTATAAATTATACATTTCTTGAGAATCAGCGTTACGTGCCTATTCTATAGATTAAAAATATTAAAATATTTCCCCATAAATATAGGATCTTCAAAAATTTTAGAATATAGTTCTTCAGAATTCTAATAAATAAAGAAAATGTATTATATATACACGTACAATCTACATAATATATCTTATACATTTTTAAAATATCCTTTTTAGTAATTTTTTTAGTTAAAAAAAATAAAATAGAAATCTATTAATGTAATGGAAATTTTTAAACGAACGAAGTTTTTAACATTTACAGTAATTTTATAGTTAATTTTTCTTGAGATATTTTTTTCTTCGATTAAACAAAATGATTTTTTTTTTCAACTTCGCCAGATAGATTTGCCAGACAGATTTGTAAATCTTTGTTCCTTCGTAATTTTATCTTATATTTTATTTACATTACATTAAAAACAAGAAAAAATAAGTGTGGTGATCGTGGCTTAGAGCGTCGCGTAGCTGCTCTGTGTACCAAAGATCTGATCAAATTCACCCAGCACTCAAAACACATATCAAAAATGTAAAATTTAAATATTAATTGGGCTCTCAGACTTAAAAACTATAAATAAAATTTACATATTATAAAGATGTGCAATGATTGATGATGACGAACGTCAACCTTATTTATATTTGCAAAATTTGTATGGCAAATACAAATTTTACAAATACAAATAAGGTTGTACCGACAATCATTATACAT
>NW_012130119.1:228208-234400 GCF_000143395.1 Atta cephalotes | reverse complement strand
GTACTCGGTAGTGTAGAGTTAGTATACTAGTATTAGTATACACTATCAGCACTGTCAATACTACTATCTATAATATACTACTACTACTATATAGTGTGTGTGTGTGTGTGTGTGTGTGTGTGTGTGTGTGTGTGTGTGCGTGCGTGCGTGCGTGTGTGTGTGTGGGTGTGTGTGTGTGTGTTATTAATGAAAAATAATTCTGTTTTCACGATGAAAAATAAAGCGTTAGATACATAAGACTTTTAGGCATTTATATACAAATCATTATCGTTCGTGTTTACTCCGAGCAGTAGAGTGCATACAAAGATACTGTTCTTTTTTCCGATGAGTACAAAGTGCGCTAGATTAGAAATGTGTGATTAAACATATTTTAATATTCTTTTTGAATATATGTTTTTTGTAATTTTGTATTAGTTTTATGAAAATAGAAATGAATCTTATTAATTGATTGTGATTGATAAACTTTCTAATGATCACAATATATCTTAACATAATATATATTTTTATATTTTTTTAAAAATATTTTTTTTCCGTTTTTATAAAATGATTTTTTAAAACATCGATTTTTTTCTACTAGATTTAAACAAATTTTTCTTCCTCTGTAATAATTTTATAATCTTTTATATTTTGCTTATATTACTTTTATATTATACTGAAAATAAAAATTTGACAACTTTTTTTTATAAAAATAACTTTTAAACGTATACATTTTTTAATGTATAAACAAATTTTTTAATAAAATGATGTCTTTTAAAGTGTCTTTTAAAGAAATTTTTTTTTAAATTAAAAAATCTTTATATGGATTAAAGAATTTAAAAAAAGAAAAATAATACAATGGAAAGAATTAAATTCGGAAAATTCCATATATATTTTTTATATTATGTTTATTAGCAGACGCGGTAGCGTCTCCCGTTAAGTATATTTTTGTAATACATTATGAATAAAGGGGATAATATTATGTCATGAAAGAAATGCTATCCTTTACAAGAAGGAACTCGTTTATGTAATTAAAATTTTTTGTTTAAACAAATTGATGTTATAAAAAATATATTTTTTCTGGATTATGTTTATGATAATAATAAGATCGGAAATACTTGTACTTTCTTATCACACGTTCTGATAATTATAATTGTATTGTAGTATACGATACATTAACATTTTTGTTTTTCTCTTTCGCAAGTGCTCTTTTTCCTGAGATCCGAAACTTACGTATTGATCTTTTTTTAGAGACAAATATTAAACAAATACAAAATATTTTTTGTCTCTAAAGTTTTTTTAAAAAAGTACATTTCCTTGTTGTAAATAAGAGACAATATTGAAACGTATTTGACAACATATTCGATAACACTTGTACATCAGTTATATCATTCAGATTAATCTCTGTTTTAATTAAAAAAGTTGAGTAATGTCACATTATCATTCGTTATCATAAGATATTCTGGATATAAAAATGACATGATAGTAATAGCATCGAAACAATCATTTCTTGAACGTAATCGATTAAAAGAAAAAAATGAAGACCGTTATTTTCATCTTGGCATTACTATGTACAGTTTATGTGAGTTCAATAAATATATAATATCATATTTAAGAAGAGAAAAATCTAAATCACTCTAAATAAAATAAATATTTAGAAAAAGAATATAATAGATTTTTTCGTTTTTTTGACCAGACTCTCGCTAATATTTTCTTGAAAGATTGAAAGTTATATCTATTATTTTATAATATCAATTCTTAAATAATTTTTATAATAAAAAGTATAAGAAAATAATTTTGTTTCGTTTTTCTTTAGAAAAATCATGCGTATCTGCGAGAAATATATATATAGAATCTCCGTTTTTATATTTTATATTTTACAAAGCTTAACAAAGCTTTCATATGTATTTTTTAAGGCATTGGAGCAAAAGGAGACAAATTCTTCGCTCAGTCTTGAGCGATTAGTGGATGTAGAAAAGGCAGCCACCCAAACTATACTGTACGGTCTATTATTTTTCGAAGAGCGAATGTCGCAGAATTTAGAAGTGCACCTTGAAAAAATAAAAAAAAACGCTTTAGATGATATTACCAATACTATTAACAGAGCACTAGAAAATGTCAATGTGAATATTATTCATTTTTATCATATATTTAATAAAGAAAGACAAGTATATGGATTGTACAAGAAATATTTAATATTATAATTACATTTGAAGTCAGCATTACAGTAATTTTTTAAATAGATTATGAGAGATGTATTTACATAAAATATATACAAATGCTTTTTTAGCTGTCCATTCATAATGGAGAAGAAGAGGGTAAAAATGTAGACAAGTGTTACTATTATGCGAAGAATAATCTAGAATCGAAAAGGATAAATGCGGTTGCTGGATTGGATATGTGCATCCAAAAGGGTCGCATGGCCATGGAAGACCCATTAGCAAACGTAATCAGCAGTATTCAGGTAATCAATTTATGAAAATGATAAAATTTTATTATACGTTAATTTATTAGAATCATCCCTAGCGAAAAAAAATTTTTAAAAACTACATAGATTGAGACAAGATCTTAGAAATTCTTAATTTTTCGTAGATATATATTCGCAGTGAGATATAGAGTGGCGTTGTTTGAGGGCGGAGGATCTCTAAGTTTTTCAAAAAAAATAAAAAATAAAAAAAACGCCGCTCTGCGTCCTACTACGAATACATATGAAAAACTAATAATTTCTTTTGTCTCAATCTATGTAGTTTTTCGTAAATCTTTTCCGTCAGGGATAGAAATCTTCTCTTTCATTGTAATCACAATTTTGAAAATATAGTAATCTTTATATAGTAATCTCTTTTTAATTTACTGATGTTATCAAAAAATTGCATTTAAATATAACTTCCTTATTAAAACATATAGGATCTATACGTTTTGCGAATTTATAATTTCTATGTAACTATATCTTTCATCACAAATAAAGGAGTATTGCAATTTATAACGCTTTAATTTTAAAATTATCTTTCAAGGCGGCGAAAAAATTACTAAGTGATTTGAACGATATCATACCAAATTGTGATTCTACAAACTTCCTTAGAAAGCAAGCTTGTGTCTTGAAAAACCTTTCCTTAACCAAAGAATCACTGAAAAGTGTCACTAAGAATTCTGGGGAGACGGTACTTACCGCAACAGGCACATACATGAAAACACTTGTAAAAGTGAAAAGTTGCATCATAAAGAATAATGCTGAGACTCACACTTTCAGCATGAATATCGTTAGTTATACTAATAATTGCATAAGAATTGCATAGCCATAGAATCATCTACTTTCTCGAAAGATTCAAATTTTAAAAAAAGATTAAATTCAATGTGAGCCTATACAATTCATTTTCAATTAATTCTTCATTTTTAAATTTATTTTATTTTTAATTAAAAGCATTGATTATCAAACTAAAGGTATCAATTGCCTTTACATCTTTTGTCTTTAAAATAGACAATGTTTTTTGTTCGAATAAAAAAATATCTCTCTATTTTTAGCGCTATGTGCTTTTTCCTTATAAATATGTCATATAATTGGATTAAACGATTTTTATATTCACAAGCGAAACAAATGTCGCTTCAGATAACTGTATAGTATAGAAATATTAAAAATAAAAATTATGATTATACCAAAAGATTTATATTCGATTAGTTTAATCTTCGTAAACGTATTGATTGATAGCAATATATTTATTGCATAAGGATAATGGTAGTAATGGGAACAGTAACAGCAACAACAGCGATAGCAGCAGCAATAATAACAATAGTATTATTTATAATTATATTTATCATTAACATACTTCGATAGAATTATACATATTATTAATTATAATCGCCATGGTCATGATTATCTTCACTTATATACACGTGCATACGTATATATGCGTAAACCCATGAAAGCACACTTGACAATGCGAATATTTTGCACTATCATATATACAGAGCGTCTCAGAAATCGCGCACCTTCTTTTATTGATTCCTCGACAAGTTTAGAATCAACTTTTCCGTAATGAAAATTGGACTTCACCTTTTACATCTATTATACTGCACACATATCAAACATCTTGACAATCGCATCTAAATATTACAAATTTTAGATTTTTATTCATGCATCTTGATTCCTTTTTCAAGAGCCTTTTAATTATTAATCGTTCAGCAAAGGCTCGATACAGCTAATCATCATTATTCGGCATCAAGTATCTAGAAGAAGTGCACGATTATTGGGACACCTTGCGTATGCATATATTTCATACGTTAAATTTGTATTTCATAAGAATATCATATATATACACAGGGTGGCCCAGAAATAATGGGTATAAACAATTGAATTCGATTGTTTCTTGGTAAAGACTCAAGTAGGTTTTCATTAGGTGTATAAAATCAATTATTGGAGATTTTACCGGGGAGATTCGCATGAAAATAATTTAATGCATCGACAGAATCAGTGCGCCCGCTGTTGGCTACATATAATCGTTAAGCGAACGTACATTGGAACAAAGGGAGGGGATTATATATTAAAGCCCCTGGCGAAGTCGAAGTTTTACTAAATTTAATTATAAACCGAAAATTGAGTAAAAGTAACCGAGGATTAACAAAATTACTTGAGACTTGAGTGGCAATTATTGGTACCGCGATGCATAATACTATCGTATTACATTGCGTACTACTGCAGAAAAGCATGCTTACCTTGTACTTTCTATCTTTCTAGGAAATCGAATCTTAAAACATTTAAACATATCTTAATAGGCGCACAATCATTTCTTTTTACTACAAAAATCTGAAATACAGCATTAATGTAAATATTCTTTGTATTTCGTACGAACTATGTGAAAGCTCGCTCCCTCCATCGAAATAAATATCACACGCCGTTTAATTACTGTTCTAATAAAGACTATAGTAGAATTAAAATATTACAAGCGCATACTTATTGATATGGCTATCAGGATATAAAGATTCATTTTTATAACGTTAAATTTTCCTAAGTGGATTATATATGCTGTCTTATTTACAAAATACAGTCTGCGTAGAACTGTTCGATAGACCATACAATTGACGATTAGCTCACCGCGCACTTGGGATCCTACTGTTTTATATACAGTAAAAAATCTTAAAAATCGATGTGCATCGCGGTACAAGAAGAGGAATCTCGTTTCTCATTTTGCAACGTTTGAAAATTGCAAAAGTATCTTATGTAAAACGCATTACAGATGACACGTCCAACGAAGGAGAAATTTTTCTAACAATAAGTCATATCTGTAACAAATTCTCTTCTTTTTCTTTCTAAATCGAGATGGCCATATAAACATCCCTAAGTTTAAAATAATTGTTTATACGAACAAAGTAACATGTTTAGCATTATACATATATATACGTGCGTAACAAGCCAAAATTTTCATAATATAATTTTATATTTCAATATTTATATATATGTATATATATATAAAACAATTGAAAATTTTTCCGAATAGAAAACAAAGATTTGAGGAGTTGCCATGCCATTCGCGTGAATCTCGAACTCGTTAAAACATCTTACGAGACACTACAAAGTATCTTAGTAACTTTATTGTAACTTTATCTTATTTTCGTTCTATTTCGTACGAATTTTTACTGACAGCAAATATTCGATTCTGTCTAAGTATAATAAGCTATATGCACTAGAGTTTCTCTGTAAATGCAATTGTACTTAACAAATTATGAGCAAATTCTTTTATTATAATTTACTAACAGTATACTGCTATCTGTGTTCCCGACCCATATATTATCCTCTCTGGTGCAACAACGACTCCTATATTGTTTGAAAACCTCGAGCTATTACTCTTTCAATGAAAATTAATCGACAACAAACTATCGAGATAAAAAAATAGAGAAAAAAATAGAGTTCATATGTTTCGCCATACCCGATAAGAGAGCATATTATAATTACAATACTTAAAAACGAGATGCGAATCCTTGACTTAAAGAATAACAGAGGACTTATATATGACAAGTCAAGTCCAGGGAGTACATAATTCAAGATTGCGATATTTTAGAGGTCAGAAAGTCGGATAAATGTATCTTACTCCCANACACGTTTATAAAAACATTATATGTATATGTGTGTATGTATATATATATATATATATATATATATATATATATATATATATATATATATATAGTATACGTTATTACGTTACTTTACGTTTAACGTTAGTT
>NW_012130119.1:218590-228188 GCF_000143395.1 Atta cephalotes | reverse complement strand
TAGTAACGTACTACTACTACTAACTAATAATATATATATATATAGTATATATATATATATATATATATATATATATATATATATATATATATATATATATCGAGATAGTTTGTACACATTTTCTTTACGTATGGATTTAACTCGTTATTTTTTTATCGTGCACTAACGTGACTTTCAACAAAATTATATTGAGAATTGTATTGAGACGTTTTTTTTGTTTTATGGACACAGAGGAAGATTGTATAATAACATGTTGAGATAAAGAAAAAATTTTTATGACTTCCTGCACACATAAAGCTCATCGCAATATTCTCCGCATCCTTTATGCCGCAGGTGATGTGAGTGTATCTGACCTGTGCATTCTTTATTAGTCATTTGAGATATTACCACTGTTCCAAGACCTAGCAAGCACATGAATCACCTCTACCATTGCTTCTTTGGTCGTTGGTCAATTTGATTTGATCCGGGAATTCATTGTAAAGTTCGACCTAAAATTCGCAAGAATATAAAGATAAAATTGAGATACACATGAATGGATCGAGAAAAAACTCTGCGCCTCTAATATACTCACTTCACTTTCTTGAGCTAAAGCATTCTTAGCTATCGTTTGGAAAGCTTGCTCGACATTAATAGCCTCTTTTGCACTAGTTTCAAAATATGGAATATTGTTCTTTGATTGACACCACTGTTGTGCTCTCTTGCTTGAGACCTAAAACAAAAAAGATATAGAAAGGAAAATGACATAAATTGCAATTATTAAATTAAATGAAAGTATTCGATTTTAAATAATATTTACATTTGCATGTTCATTAAATTGTACAAAATTAAAATTATTTTGAAGATTTAAAAATTATTTTACTCACTGCTCTTGATTCAAGATCTACTTTGTTCCCGAGCACGACAAACGGAAAGTTGTCTGGATCTCGAGGCGAGGCTTGAATTAAAAATTCATCTCTCCATGAATCTAGAGATTTGAAGCTAGTTGGAGCCGATACATCAAATACCAGTACACAACAGTCTGCGCCTCTATAAAAAGCCACTCCTAATGATTGAAACCTCTCCTGTCCAGCGGTATCCCAAATCTAAGACAAAAAGATTTTCCATTAAAAATACAAGATACTGACGATTTGTTAAAATAATGAAATTAAGCACGAGGATTACCTGCATAGTGACTATTCTATCCTCTACCATCACTTCCTTAGTCAAAAAATCTGCCCCTATTGTCGCTTTATATTGGTTGCTAAACTTCTTATTGACATATTGATTCATTAAAGAAGTTTTCCCAACTCCCGAATCCCCAAGGATAATTACTTTCAGTAAAACTTTCTTGCGGGATGCCATACTTGCTAAAAAAAATATAAAATATTAGAAATTAATTCTTGCAAGAATAAGTGCTTGGAGCAAAGTTCAGTGTACTATTTAAAAATAAGAATCATACTATGACTAATACATAACTTTCTTATCATATCAAGTAGATTAAGGGTATTATTCTAATATGATTCTTCTTTTATATTAAAATATGACAATTCATGATCAAATTGGAAGAAATTTTTTAATGACTCATTTTACAAAAATTGATATCAACATGAATCCTTCAAATTCTCTCTATGAAAAAAAGTTAAGTTGAAATATTATTATATTATTATAATATAGGTAGTAAAAAGAAATCCATTATTTTTGCATAAAATTGAATGGAAAAATAATGGATTTCTTTTTACTACATCTAATATTAAATATCATATGTAAAAATTTAATTATATGTGTAATAGATACAAACAGACATACATATAATTTATACATTTGATATATGAATAAATACAAAAATTAGAGGTAACATATCTCCATACATTTTTTAAAATTTATAGGAAATTAAGATCGGAGTAATTTAAATAATAAAAATGTAATATTAAATAGTTTTGTAAGCAAATATGAAATTTTAAAATTCTATTGCTTCAAATCAAGAAAAATAATATTCTACAAGTTGTATTTGTAAAAATTAAATTTACTATAATTTTGTAATATTCAATTTATAATTTAGAAAATATTATTGCTTAGACATTAAAATGCATGTAATCTTTAAACTTTTAAAAGTTTCAAGTTACAAAGCAATAATTTTTCAAATAATAAAGGATAAGCACCAGGTGTTGTTTTCTGAATTGTAAATATTGGAAACAAATCAGCTTCTGATATTACATTCCACCCACGATCTTTCAACTATTTACATAAATTTATCATGTACACCGAATCAAAAGTCACCAATTATTACTGCACGAAAACTTAGGAGTTCAAATGTTCAGAAGAATGAATTCGATTAAATAAATCATAAAATGAATCATCTAACAACGTTAATGAGGGAAAGATTCAGAGTGGCAATGACGTAGTACAACGCGCTCACCAAAAAAAAAAGCGACAGAGCGAGAGAGAAAACGAATGAGCTTTCTTCGCGAGAATGTTCGAGCGCGAAATATCTGGCAGTCACCAATGATCGACACTCCCGAGATCCGCGCCTTCGAAGGAATATCCGCGATGCAACGTACGACGAGAAGGCGAGCGGACGTAGTGCGAGCGGAATCTGCTCCACCATACGTTCAACGCCTTCGACGAAATCTGTCACACGCAGAAAGCCTCAGGACACTCGGGTTCACTCGGGATACTCGAACTCGGCGCGAGCGTGTCCACGGATGGGCGGACGCGATCCAGGTCGAAGACACCGCGCGTCTTCCGCGCGAGACGCGAATTCCGGGGAAACGTCGGGGCCAGACGGGCACGTTACCTGGGGAACTCGTCAGGGAACACGGCCTGTGAAAACACCTCCGCGCTCCAGCGCTTCACACAAAGAAAATGGCGTGTTATGAAATCACGAGTATGACAACGATGTCGTCACCTGTTCGCCTCGCCTCCCTTATCGACCGAGTGCAATCGAGTGCATTATTCCCGACGGTAGCGGCGTGCGTCCTCTGACTTTCGAGAGGTCGATACGGAGGTTCACGCGATATATCGATCACTCGCGTAAATGTGGAGACGCGCGCGTCGACCTCCGTGATTGGCCGCTGCTTCCGCGCACGCACGATCGAGCCGACCTATTGCGATTGGTCGAGATTTAGAAACACGACTGTTGACGATGTGACATTTGAATTTGTAGCTCATTTCAATTCATCCCTTTTTTGTATTGTAACGGACATAAGTGATGATAATAACGTAAGTTATGAATGTCATAATATGCCATAATATGTCGATGTGTTTCCTTAATTTTATGCATTCTGTTACGAAAAAAATGACGAAGTAAATTATCTTTCATTATCATCGGAAAAGCAGAATAATAAAAAGTTGTGTTAAAATAGAATTACATAGAGAAAAAAATTTGTTTGGACTCGAAAGTTTTATTTACACAGAGAAAAAGTTTTTGTTTGGAGAGTCCTTTCGAGAATTCGATCTATTTTGTTTCATTGGAACAAATTTAATTTTAAATAAAACATATTTTGTTTAATAAAAAAATTTAATTTTAATGCAAATCACATGCATAATCACATTATTTATTAATTTAAATATCCATTTGGTTCGACTATTCTAATGCATTTTGTTTAATTTAAAAACTTTTCTTTGTAAATGAAAGTTAATGCGGCATGTATATTTTCCTACTGAATTGCTTGTGTTTCAGTAAATTATTAGTAATTTTGTGATTCTATATAATGCGATTTTAATAATTAATTTACTAAAATACAAGCAAATACAAAATACAACGTTGATTTTAATTGAATGAGAGAAAGAAAGGAAAGAGAATTCATTATCTCGCGAGATTAATACGGGAAAAAATATGTTTTTTGACGATTAAAAAAAATCGATTTCTTCATATAGATTGCGATCCACATAAATATGCATAGTGCATACAAATTTGAGTGCTCATCGCTCTGACATTTCGAGAATAAAATCTATTTTTAATCGTTATCCTTGACATATCTCATGAGAGTGAAAAAAAAACGCTACGTGGAATATATTGAATTTTAAGATTTTCAAACAAATTAATCAGTTACTTAATTCAGTTATTTAATTCAGTCTATAAAGTGTCGCAAATATTCAACAGGATGTCTCCAAAATAGATCACCATTTGGCAACCATTCTTCTGCAATTTTTGTAGACAAGGACAGATCAATCGTAATAAAATTATACATCGTATCCAAAATGTTTCTAATGAAATACGTAATAACGAAATATTCGAGAATCTGTGATAAAATAATCGATGGTTTTAATTACTTTTTAAGATTTAGAGGAGCCAAAACAATTCCTTTGCTCTCTTAACTACGCTCATGATATATATGTTTATAGACAGCACAAAATATTTATAATAAATATTTATTACTATTCATTTTTTAAAATGTTGTATAAATATTTTATATATATTTATATAATGCTTTATTCGAAATATTATTAAAGGACTAGGGACTAAATATTTTATGTAATGTTTATAATAAATACAATCTGAAATCACAAAAATATTTATAAAATATTTTAAATAAGTCTTATAAATATTTATAAATATTTATAAACATTTTGTATATATTTTATAAATATTATATGTTATCTGGATATATGCTATGCATTTTTTCTGAATAAATCCAGAATCATTAAAATGACATTCAAATGGCTTCAAATGATTAAAAGTAAAGTGATTAAAATCATTAAAAATAATTAATTTTGATCAGCTATGATTTATTTTGACGTTAAAATGACGTTAAAATTACTGTGACCTGTAATTTTGCTTAGGGAAGAGAATCGTACATTGAAAAAAAAATATAGTTAATTTTAATAAATATTTAATTCAATACTGCCAACTAAACATTTACTTACAGTAAATAAATACTTGTTCAATAAAAAAAATGATTATTAAATCAAATTAATATTTCTTGTATTAAATAAATATATCTTTATATTTAATAAATATTCAATTTTGTATTAAATAAATATCTTTACATTTAATAAATATTCAATTTTGTATTAAATAAATATCTTTATATTTAATAAATATTCAGTTGGCAGTATTTCAATTAAATATTTATTAAAATCTTTATTAATATCTTTATATTTAATAAATATTCATTTGGCAGCATTCAATTAAATATTTATTAAAATTGATTATATTTTTTTTCGATATATATTATTTATTTATATATATATCGTAGATGTAAATCCTCGAATATTTCGATATCGCGTATTTTGTCAGAAACTTCTTATAAGCAAAATTTGCAAGAATTCATAGAAATAAAATCCTACATGTTTGATGCTGCGTTTAATAAAGTTTTCTGAAGAGCGGTAAATACAATTTAAATCATTTAATATAATGTCACTTAATGTAATAATTTTTAATTAATTACGTAAAGACAATGCGCGTGCGAAAGGTAACATGAAATGATCAAAACCGCGATGCTGATAACATTATTCAATATTGCCAAAGACACAGTCGGATAAAAAGTTATAGTGAGGTTTCGCAGTTTCCTCGACATCCTATGCGAATTTAATAAATAATACACATTTTGCAATAACATGGATTCGCTAAAGTCATGTTATTCTTTTCTTATTATTTAGTTGTTAAGAAGAAGATAACTTTAGTGTTCACCGTATCTGTATAAAGATATTGTAAAAATTCTCTAATATCTGATTTTGTTGTCGTTAAACTTGATTGTAATTAAGTTACAAAATTGACATTTAATTAACAGAAATCACAGAAATATCTTGGCGAATCCGAGCTGCCGCGTTTATTATAGCATCCTCTCTCTCTCTCTATCTATTTATCTATCCTCTATCCTTTATTTAACTTAATCAAACTCGAAATATAAGTTGAGAAGCGAATTGTCGGAGTATAAGTCGGGTGAAAGTAGGACTTGTAATCTATTCGAGAGAGACCGAAAATCTTGTTAGCTCCTCGCCTACTTTTACGTTAATCATTACTTATATTTTATTAAAATATTATTGCATTAACAAAAAAAAAGAAAATAGAAAAATTGCAGTAGAAAGCGTATTCTAAACGTAGAGACCGTCGTCACCGCAGAATCATTAAGCGAAAATAAAAATTCAAAGTTAAAACAGGATGAACTTTTAATCGCTAGTTTCGTCATTCTATACTTAAAAAAAATTAAGTTTTTCTTAAATACACTATACTTTAATTAGGTTTTTCTCAAATAAAAATAAAAAATAAAAGTTGCAATTGAAAAACGGCGCTTATTTATTTTTTATTTGTTCGCTTGACATATAATCAATTATAAACATTGTTATAATTTTTAATATTAATGTAATATTAAAGTTATAATTAATTCATCAATAAATGTTATTTATAATAACAGATAATAAATTATATGTAAATTCATTAGTAAATTAATAATTCTGAGAGGAAAAATAGGAAAACGAAGGAGGGAGACGATTGCGATGTACGAATTAAATAAGTTGAATTAAATAAGTATTAATTTAATCACATATAATTACAATCACACATATTTGCGATACATACTGCCAGGTTTTACGGAATAATTTGTCATATACTGAAAGAGCAACTTAAGTCAACTTAACTAAAAAAAGTACGCCACTATCGATTATCATTGGAAAATATATCATTGAAAAGTTTAAACTTCTGAAACGCTTCTGTGCGAAATATAATAGAATAATCACGAAACAATATACACCAAAAACTTAATTTTTTAATATATTTATTTTTCTTCGTGAGACATTCATTATATTTTTTGTCAAGTCTTTTTATATATTTAATGTATACTTTGCAAAATTATTCTGTTTCTTTATAGATTCTCGTAGGTAAACTACGTACGTTCGAGAGTTGCGCAGCTAAAAGAACATGGGGAGAGTTAACAAAAGAGTCGGGATTACGATTATAAGATTACAAATCGGGTGTAAAATGAGTGCGTTTGGAAAGCTTTCATCGTAGTTTGAAAAGACACGGCCTGAATTTATATACAATTAACTTAATCTGGATTAAATGGGATCGGATCACGTTAGATGGTGAGCGAAATCGCGGTATGGCCTCGTCGTGATGGGCACAAATATTGCACAATCCTGTCGAACAATCCATAATTGAATCAAATACAAAGAGAACTGTTTCCTATAATAGCGCAATGTGCAACGATCTGATGGCTATTACACGACAATTTATCCTTTCCTCGAAAAAATACTATAAAATAGTATAAAACAGTGCGACTGATCGTTTCGTCATATTAAGTAGATCTTGGTACTCGTATACCAATACAAAATAAAATTATATTTTGCATATTTATTTTGCGTTATGCTAAGAGTTCGCTAGTCTTTTCATCGCTCTTGGAGACTTAATCCTTGAATATGTATTCGCCGCATCTCGTCGATCGCATTGACAGATCGAACATAATTCCAGATCCGATGGACAGAATAACAAATAACGTCAAACTGATTTTAAAATGCGACTGGTCAAAAAGTGACTTTTAATAATTATTCCAAAGGAAATAATTATTCCGAAGGAACACGTTCAGTCAAAGAAAAAATCAAAATGTCTTTATTTTGACATCATGAAAGTCAAAATAATGATTTTTTTATTACAAAATTTAATTACTTATTGATTCAATAAATCATGAAAATAAGATCATTTTGATTTTTCTGTTGACTTTTGTGTGTTCCTTGAGTTGGATTTTGGAAATATTTTGACATCATGATAACTTCTCATTTTGAAACTTGCTTGAGTCGAGGAGGCTACACCGCAATCTTCGTCCCAGGGACAAGGTGGCCTTTTTGCTTTTGCGTCGGGCTTAAGGCTTTGGCGTTTCCGGCTGCGCCTTCGCTGCATCCTCATCACTCGGTGGTGGCAGGGTTGGGATCTCTGGATACTCGAGTTTGGCGCCATCCTCGCACTCGAAGATCGGACAACATTCGGGGAAGCTTGCGGTTTTGTTGGTCTTGTCAGAGAGCTTGCATTTAGGATTGGCCTTGGGCAACGGGCCGCAGTCTTCTACTAATTCAAAGAGACGGCCGGAGTTGTCATCAGCGGGTACGCAGGTAGAACGACCACAGAATGGCGACAGCTCCCACGATTTTGTCGGCTCGATAGTTGCACACTTGGTCGATGCGAAGCACATTCCAGGGAAGTCTGTAACACGATACATAGTTCTTATCAGAACAAGTTGTAGAGTTGCGTAAAAGCCTGACAAAAGAAGAATCATTCTTCAAGAGAAAGGAAAAACTTCAGGATTTAATTAACGAGTGTTTCTCTTATATTTTTAGAAAATACTGTTACATAACTGTTATATAAATTATTATAAAATGTAGAAATATGTTATTATTACACTTAGACAATAATATAAAAATGTTAAGTGTCTAAATTTATATAAATAATATAAAAAATTATTATGTTTTGTTAATATAAGAAATAATTTATGGCATAATAATTTATAATAATTCATTAATATATAGATAATAATGTTCGATGTTACACGGCACAATGAACCTTTGCGTATATAGATAATTTAATAGTAACGAATGTCTGCTTTCTGACATGAGTGTCCAACATTACGTTAATACTTTAATCCGCTTTGGCCGACCTATGTAAGGATTCGCGTATCTCTTTCGTTCGGTTTTCACCGACAATGACGCACTTGTCTAAGTCAATAAACTAGAGATGAGATCATATAAATAAAATGCCAATCAAAGCCAACATTAATTCTTGTGTAAATTCAAATTCTTTATCGAATGTCAAATTTAAGTTTATATATCTCAGCGTGCCCTTCTTTGTTTTACTATATTTAACTACAATAATTATTTCAATTTTTATGTCACATTTTTGAATCATTCTAAATAATTAACAAATAATACTATAATCAAATTTATTGACTATAGTATTATTTGTTAATTATTTAGAATGATTCAAAAGTATGAGATCGAAACATGTTAAAGGAGGATATTAAAAAGTGGCTCAATAAGCAAAAGAAATAGTGTCCTCTTTTTGTAAAAGAAATAGTGGTTCTGATTTTACTGTTATTTTATTAATTTTTATTCTTTAAAGCCTTCTTATTAGAGATTGAAGTAAAAGGCTATCCGAATCGCTAGCTTGTCGAAGTCGAACGGTGAAATAAGACGGTGATATCGCGTTTCCTTAATAACTTGCTCGCTCGCCCGAGTATTATATCGTTACCTCGATCGTCACGCGCAATTCCGCAAAAGTGTCGTTACTTTCTAACGCACTGTACGCGCCGGACCTAAACGGCATTATAATACTCGCCCCAACAATATTGCTCGTTAATTCACCGACCTGAATATCCGAGCAGATGAAAGAATTAATTCGAGAGAGTGGATGTGTTTTTTAATATCGCATTGCATGCACATCGCGATCATGCACACCACGGTGAAATTAAAGGCACCAAACCATGAATCTAACCAAGATTTTAGATTTTTTTTTAGAAGGGAAAACGCAATCAGAAATATTATTGCAAGTGACAAAGCGATATACTTTGATCAGAGATCTCTGCTTCAATTTTTTTTATTATTTTATATTATTTTATTATATCATTATATTATTTTATTGTTTTTTGTATATTATTTTATTGTTTATCTTTGCTTCCCTCTCTCCCTCTCTCTC
>NW_012130119.1:201723-218570 GCF_000143395.1 Atta cephalotes | reverse complement strand
TTTTATTTATTTTATTTATTTATTTATTTATTTATTATTATTATTATTATTTATTTTATTTTATTTTATTTATTATTTATTTCTTTTCTCTCTCTCTCTCTCTCTCTCTCTCTCTCTCTCTCTCTCTCTCTCTCTCTCTCTCTCTCTCTCTTTCTCTCTCTCTAAATCGAATATAACTAAATCCAAAGCGGGACAGTTTTATATTGAGAGAAAGAATTTATAGATGTATCTAAAGATAAATACATTTAAAAATAATACAATTTTTTATATTTTAACATGTTTGGCGAGACAGTTATTTTTATGAAAAAGAGCAAATTCACTAAAATACTTAACGCCTAGTAATTTGATTACTTTACTTTTGTAATTTTTATCTTGTTTCAAAATACATAATCGATTTTCTGGTCGCATCAAGAAATAATCTCGCATCGGCGAACGCTTTAGAACGCTTTAGAATATCGACGTTCGCATTATCCCTATTGTAAACTCAACAACGAACGCAACACACCCATTGGGTTCGGCATCCTATTTCCGAGCCAATCTGTATTTGCAACAATAGTGATAGTCGCGAATTTCACTTCCTCGACGCGGAGCCACACAACGACGACGACGACGAGCGCAATGGATGACGATATTACGAGGCTAATTCGAGTTGCAATCGGCGACGACGAATATCGTTTAGATTCATCTACGACGATGATTGGAACAAGGAACACACCGGCGTTCGCGTCGTCGTCGTCGTCGGCAACGGCGGCGGCAGCGGTGATCGTGCTAGAAACTTCAAGGAGAAACACTTTCACTGTCACCGAGTCGGTCGGTTGCGCGCCGTTTTTACGCAACGCGCCGACGACAAATGTTGGGCGTCATTACGACGGACGTCGACGCGTTGGTTTTACGGCTAGCGATTACATCAGCCCTTCGAGGCTTGTCTCGCGATGACTCACAAGATCGTTTTACTGTCGAGGATTATTGAAAAATTCCTGATCGATTCTTCGAGCTGAAGAAATTTAAAAAAGAAATGATCAGAAGAAAACCAATCAGATTTAATTATTAATATTGTAATTTTATCAAAGAATAATTATTTACAATTTATTCAATAATTATTTGCGAAAATCAATAAATTATTAAAGACAAATTCAAATTAACTTATAAAGTCGAGAAATTATCGTAAATGATTATTTTTTATTAAATTATAAATTTCCTTGATTGGTTTTATACTATTTTTCTTACCAATTTTTAATTTATCGATTTATCTGCTATAATTTATCGATTTTATAAGTTAATTTGACTTGTCTTCATGAGTCACGGTATCATGTTGACCGGTATCTTTCTAACATTTTACAATTTATATTAACATGTAATATACGTAAAGCAGATAAGATCGAATAGAGGATTACGCATCTTGCATTGACGTCAGATTGTCTAGCCGTATAATTTAACACGAACGTGTTGTTCGTGTTAAACAATGATGTGTTCGTTACCGTTTTCTCAATGCCGACCTGAGCTGCGATGTGATCGGCGTTTACGGCACCGTTAATGTCTCTGCGGTTTTCTCGTTTTACCGGTCACTATAAAATAGTAAACAAGGACACTTGTTAAAGACGCAAGAGACACGAGTGGAAATTACGATCTTTATGTCGATTCAATTAGAAGCGATATAAGAACTTAGATTTCAAATTGGAAAGTGGAATCATAACTAAATTTCGAGAAGAGAAATTTGCAATAAAGATTAGAGATGTCACGTTTTTATTATATTTGATGTAATTCATACACACGTTTTTCATATTATACTTTATCATTATTGTTGCTGCATTCCTTTCATCTGCGACCTGAGGAAGTGAGTTCTACTTGCAAGGATTGAAGAATTTCCTCACTTAAATAGAAAATAATTTGTGAGTATCTAAAAATTTGTACCTAAGTGTCTAAAAATTTAGTTGAAAATAATTTTGTTTAACTATCACAATAATTATAAAACACTTAAACGTTGATACTGCAAAAAGTTCTAAAATTCTATCTGTCTAGCAATCAATTTGAGCGTCTTACATAAATACAATATTTTGATAAAAGAGAGATTCAAACAAAACTATTTTCATATTTGTATCTAACTTTAAATATTTCAGCAAAAGCATTCCTTCCGTGCAGAATTCTAAAATATAAATTGAAGTATAAAATTAAAATCGTTAATCGATAGTCGCAAAAAAATATATTAAAAGTAGGAACAAGGAAAATAAATAGCAAACTTTCACTTGCAACAGGCAAGCAATATAACTCTCGTGAAATTAAAAATTCAGAATTTATTGAGCGAGCATTGTTTAAAATGCGGAATTAGAATTGCTAATTGCAAGAATATATTTGCTGACATTCTTTTCAGAATTCATTCTTTGCAGAAACATTAACATTTGGCGAAAATATTCTGTGTCCCTCTTAAACGAAACCGGCTAGACTTTCAAGAAATCCTAATCGGGAAATAGTCGAGTAACAATTTATTATTACGGTACATATGTGATACAACGATAAAGATGTATTCTGATTACATCGCTAATCTGGAAAGTCTTGCAATCAGGGATGTTTCTTTCTCTTTGATTTTATACTCGTATACGTTTGATCTCGCCCGTACTTTCATCGTGCTGGTTGTCATTGCTGGGTGTCACTTTCTTGAAGTGCGCTTCTCGCTTTCTAATAGCAAGAACACTTTGCAAGACACACGTTATCATATAATTTCGAAAAAAAAATAAGTCCTATTAGCAAGAGTAATCCTATTAATTTTTATGTCAATCAAACAACAGCATCAGAGCAAATATATTCCAAAAGTGTATAAAAGATCCTTCGGTGTTTCTTCTTTCAAGCTAAAAAAGGTGGAAAAAACTGGCAATTGTTCGTTGCTTATGTGTATAAGGTGCTAAGTATTGTTTGCATATTGCGTGAAGAATTTCCGCGAGCCTGTCGCGTATTCGAGGCCTTCGTCTCACGTATATATAATCTATGACCTTCCAAGAGTCGGCAAATAAATAATTCTATCCTTCCCATGAGCTTCCACACCCGTATTTATGCGATCTCCTGTCTTCGCTATAATTCGAGCAACGAGGCCACTCGTAATTCCCTCCTCGTCACTACTCCGTGACTAATTCGATTATTCATGGAAATTCAGGTCTGCGCCGATAAATAAGAAAGAACACGGCCATGAGTAATTAAAGACCAGGAACGATTGTCGCGTCTACGCGAATATCAAGGATTTTCTCTCAGGAAGACATTCAAATTGACTCGCGGTTGACGCGATTTTATTGGAGAACGTTCGTAATTTTGCGGGCAAAATTACTCAACATCATTCTCATCAACAGTCGCGATGGCGATTCACAATGAATGGTTACGAAAAGAAAAATGTCGCTTGTGTTGGGTCGTCTGGAAAGTTCGTGTTGAAGGAAAATTGAAATTTTAATTTAATAAATGTATAAAATTTATGTATTAAAATTTAAATTTTAATCGGAACGAACTTTCCGGATAACCCAATACAATACATCAGTCTTTAATCTACAGTCTTAACAGTCGAGCTTTAATTGACGAGAATTCTATTTTTTTAAACGTTACATATAATCAAAATATAATCTGTGTTAACTCTATAATTTTGTTTCATTTATTATACAATTATATCATTTGAGTCAATATAATCAAAAATTGATAAGAACAAAGGACTCTTAATTTTAATAAACAATAAATATATTAAAGGGCATGTGAGAGGCAAAATTTTAAATTTTGTGTTAAAAAGTTGATAGCGTATATTACATAATAAATTAATTTAAATATTATTGCATTCTATCGAAATCAATATAATCAACAAACAATTTAAAAAAAAATAAAATTAATATGTTTTCACAGAAAGAAAGATTTTATAATACATTAACAGAGGAAGTCAAATGTCAAAGAAAAAAGTTTTTAACACTAGATGAACCAACGTTTCTTACTTACTTAAAAAAGCAAGCAAATAAATCACTACAAAAATAATAAATGTGTTGGAAAAAAAACCAAATATTTCATGAATATGAAGATTAAAAAAAATTTCAGGATCTTATCTTTTACATAAGAAATGTCATATAAATTGAAGAAATAGAAATGATCGATAATGATTTGGTCTATTTTCAATGTTAAATGATATATTTAAAAAATAAAGTATAATTTCTATAATTTAAATAAATGAACAGAGTAATAGGATTAAATATATAAAACGTCCCAAGGACGTAAGATTAACTTTACAATCATGGTTTAATTTATTCTTTATTTTCTTTTAATTCTAAAATTAGAAAAAGATACAAAGTTGATTAAATCAAGATTAAAATTAACCTAGGTACATTAAGTAGAAACGGGCATAAAAGCAACGGGTTTCGTAACGATCTTGTTAATCCTATCGAGAGGAGAAACGCATCATTGCATCTACCGTATAAAGAAGAAAGTAATATCGAGAAAGGGAGAACGGAAAGAGAAGAGGGGGCATTACCGGGAGCAAAGGGGATTATAAGATGATGGTTACCGCACGAAACTTTCACGCAGTCTCGTGATCTTGACGCCAACGGAGCAGAGTTTGCTATTTTTCTTGATCTCAGGGGATCTCAAATGATACATCATCCTGCGTCCCTGCGAATCTCTGATTTACAAGGACCATGCTCGCGTTACAAGATAATGGATCAATACAAAAAGACATTCAACGCTGACGTTTATCAGGGTCGATTTACGCATGGATAAACATCTGAGATATAATGTTGAGACGCGTTAATTATGGAGCGAGAAAGAAGCCATAATCAAGGTCGACGCGAGAAACGGAAATGTAGGCGATGACAAGATTATTTCAGAAATCTATCATGGAAGATCCAACAATTGATTGAATATTAATTCTCGCGACTTCTCATGATTCAATAATAAAGATTTTTCACGCAGAATTGAAAGCAACTTCTGATTAAGATACTCTTTAAGCAAAATTATGTTTGGAATAACAAAATTGAAAATAAAAAATTTTTCAGACTGAATAAATACAGATTGAATAAATATGCGATATAAGTCAACGCGATGTTGCAAACGCTTTGAAGCGTTTTGTAATTGGTCAGTTTGTAAAATTCTTTCTTCTAATTGATTCATCAAATGCTTTAAAACATTTGTAGCGAGACTTTGGCCACAGCCATAGAATCAATTTAAAAAGTGAATAATTATACATTTCCTCTTTTACATTCTATACAGAAAAGTTCTTTCCTTACATGAAACATTTTCTGAAATCTTTTATATACGTATATGTGTGTATTTATTATGCAAGGTGAAATAAACTTTTTTAAATGACCGATTCGAACACAGATCGCTTCTATCATGGATGGCATTCGTGACACTCCTACATGTTACTGGGATTCCGAGACAGCTGTTTAATACGCGTGACAAGGCATCGTAAGAAAGCCAAATGTCAAGTCTTCCAAACGGTTGAAAATAACGACCAATCGTCCCACTTATCGGTCATGTACATACAGTTCTTGAATTCGGCCAGACACCTTAACACAGTGATTCTCAACCAAAGTTTCACGCTTTCATTTCTCGAGTAGATCTACTTATGATATAATATTAACAAAATAAGTTATATTTATATTTATACTATCTAATAAAACGAAAATGCTAATTTTCTCGGCAAAATCGAAAAATAAAGTTTTTCTAAAATCAGTATCTTATACTAATTTTCATATTTCGTCTTTATAGTTAATCAAGGACTCGCGTTAACGAGGATTATCAGAAGAATTTAAGTTATAAAGGTTTATTTTATTAACATCAAAAAATTATTTCAGAGAATACATTTTGTAATTTAAAATTTATCTACATTGAATAATAGTGAAAATAATTAATATATAATTTTTTTTATGAGTTAAGAAGTTAATTAAGAAGCAAAGATCGCGCTATTCTAAAGTTGATATCTTTTCTTCGATAAATTAGCATACAATTATGACGCTAATAACTGACACATAATCAACGCGAATTTCTGCCGACAGATATATTACTTAATTGTCTTCATCTTGCGTGATAATATCAAGAGATATTAGCATCACAAAGATAAAAATCATTGCAGCGAGAAATGAAATATTCTTTCGCGAAAAGAAATATTCTCTCGTTATCTTTCATCGAATTCTCATATAACTGTCGAGTACTGATGCTGACAATCAAATATTGAAATGATACTCCTTTTACTGGCCTTTTTATTTATTCAGTGATCTCAATTAAGAAGCCAAAATTTTTTTAATGAGAGGAGGAGGAAATAACCGCAAAGATCTTAGGTCGGTATTCAAAGTTAGTTCTTATATTCAAGATCGTCTTAAGATATCACGGATCAATCAAAGATTCGGTTCATAATCGCTTCTTATTTCAAGACCATCTTAAAACGCTAATGTGGATCTCTGATTGGTTCGCGACATCTCAAGACAGAACTTAAAACGGTCTTGAATATAAGAATTGACTATGGCAATCAGATCTTCTATAATTAAGACGGTCTTAAGAAATCACGAACTAATCAGAAGGCTGCATTAGCGTCTTAAGACATGATCTTGAAATAAGATTTGATTATGAACAACGGCCTATGAATACCAGCCAAAAGGGTCACATTAGCGTCTTAAGACATTACTTAAGATGGTCTTGATCCGAAGAATCGACTCTGAATACCGATCTTAGATCGAGCTTGTCACGGAATAAAAAATTCACCCTCGAATTGAGTTAACTCACCGCGGAGAACATCAGCGGGTATCAACCTTCGGAAGGTTTTTGGTCGTTCCTGCACCTGGGCATCTTCTGCGGCGACGAAGGCCACCGCGACGCACAACAGGGCGAATCTGAAGACGAGCTTCATGGTTTCGAGTCGAGCAATAGATAGATTCACAGGGAGAACTTCCTTCGAGATGGAAGGGATTAGGTGAGGAGGATTAGAAAAATGGAGCTTCTTGTATCGATTACGACTGGTTGGGCCCGATCCTCGTGGCGGCATTTTATAGCCGGCCATCGGGCGCGGTCCCTGTTATCCCCTCCAGGATCAGATGTGGTCTCTCACCTCTTGAACCACCAGTCACCGAAGCATCATTCGCGACCGAAGCTCGAGTGACTCCGAAGACACCGGGGTCCACGCAGTATCGGTAGGTAGGGATACGTTATACGTATGGGAACCGATGTGGCCGCTGTCTTTGATCGTGCCATGGTGTAAATATCAGATTCTTACACCATGGGTCGTAATATATTCTAGTGCAAGATCCATTTGATCAGGAAGACAAATTCTTGATTGTTAATGAGGGTATCAGGACATTAATGATATTTGATTTGCAACAGTATTGTCAAATACGTTCTAAGCATTAATTTGTATTGGAGTTCGTGTCTAATGCTTTCCTTTTTCTTCCTCTTTAAAAAAAAATAGGAATTTACATCAAGGTAATACCTGCAATTACAAATCTTGGACATATTAACTAATTTGATTAACAAGAACGAGGAAAAGGGTTTCCTTCGCAAATTAATCTTTGCAGAGCCAAGCAGTTAACAAAACTACGTCCTTGAACTAATTCTTACTTTAATAAAGGTTTTAATTTGACAGTTGTAAGGACGCAGAAAATTGGAGGATTACAATAGATGATGACCAACCTCGACATTTCCGCTGAGGAAAAGTTTGGCCCCAAATTGTCCGGAGAATCTGTCATTAAGAGAACGTCTGTTTGATGGTTTCGAGATATCCTTGAGACAATGTATAAGCTGATATGTGTATAGGAAGAATTTTATTTTTAGAAAGGTTTCTTTTATAATGTCGAGTTATAATACGTCATTAATATGTATTGATCAATTAATATCTCATTATTGCTAGCTATAAAATGTGAGAGATTACTTTAAAATACTTTCGCTTATCGAGTGCTTTCAAGAATAGACTAAAATATATCGAAGTTCATGCTTGCTTTCTCACTTTGTAAGTTTTAATGATTCAGGTACTATTAATTTATGGATAGACGTGATTTAATAAGGCATGTAGTAAGATTAATTGACAGACAACTATATATTATCTTGTACTGTAATCGTGAAATTGCTGCAAACATATATATATTTTCAGAGATTAGAAACTGTCGTTAACTTTCATCTATTCATTAATAAATCTCGACGCGAGCATTTTTAAAATGCGACAATATGCAGTGTTTGTAAAATTCTCATTTGTTCCAAGTTAATATAATTTCAAATTAGTGATAGAATCACAGTGAATGATGTGACGTAAAGGAAGATGCCTCGACTCGAGACATTCTATAAGACGCGTAAGAAATTAATAACTGCACGTCTGATTAAATATATATCGTTTTACTAATTAGTTAAAGATTACCGCGCCAATTCCAAAGAAATAAATAGTAATTTAATTAATATCCTGTATATCAAGATGCGTGCTTGCGATTTCGTGCGTGCTGCGTGCAGCACGCAAAAAGACAGTTGTCACGTTGGATAATAGCGTGAAAAATCGCTTGTTTTCAGCAATTATAGGAGTTTAATAACAGTTTAATAACAGTAATACACATTGGACTATCAACATGATAAACTTAATAAAACTTAATAAAACGCCGTTGTCTGTAACACACAATTTGGATCTCACCCTCAATTGAAAAAGGCGTGTCGCTGAGGATGAATACAGTTTTCTAAAATCTGGGCAAAGAGAGAGAAAGAGAAAAAGAGACCTCGGGGGAATTTTACTTGCTAAATAAGATTCTCTTTTCAAATATAATAAATTTAATAGGAATGTGAATTCCGCCGCCCACTTAAAATCAATTTAGATCGAGATTTATAGCGATGAATAATTTATGAATAATTTATGAAGTAGACGCAATTATACAATATGGTGGATCCAGCTCGAAAAACTAGTATTGCAACTGTAAGTTTTTTAGAAGATTGCTACAGTTAAAAATATTAGCCTCTTGCAATTTAATTATTCTCTATTTTATTCCGACACTGCAGAACAACGTTATCGTTTAGCGATATCGTCTCGATTTCTTGGCTGCGGTGTAACATCACACGAAATTCTTCTCTTGAAAAGAAATTAGGCAATAGCCTCATCTATACACACAAATCCTGAAGCGTCGTTAATATGGGCTTCTCCGAAGAAATTAACATAATTATTAGTAACCATGAGGAAAGCCGGGTAGCTGATTCACTTCAGCGTGAAGGAGTTGCTTAAAGGCGCGACCCGTTTGTATAATATAATTCGTATGTTTTGTAAGTAACACCGATTAAGCACGGAAACGCATGTTGAGCAATATCGCGCGCGTGTGTTGCATAATATTATTCCCGTCGCGCGTGGAGATCGAATCTCTGAACGTATGATTCTCATTCGAATTCTGATTTAATGCTATACTATGGAATATTCTGCAAAGAAAATGTATGACATAGTATAAGTATTAATTAAGGAAATATGCCATATCTCAAAAATGACACATTACCAAAAGTAAAAAAATAGATTATTCCATTATTACATCTGAATAGGTGTGTAAAATTCGAGCAAAATCTGTTATTAGTTTGCTTTAATTTTTTTGTTAGTCCTGATTCTTATGTAAAATTACATTTTGTAATACTTATTTGCAAATTTGATGAGAAAATAATATTGTACGAGAAATTAAATCAAATTTTATACAGATATTAATCATAAAACAATAAATATTCGTGCAAAAGTTCATTTGGATTATTTAGAAAGTTATCGACCATAAATTTTATGTAGAAAAATGTTATTTTGCTGTATTAAAATTATAATAAGCCAAATTATTCGTTTTGTGTTTTGCAGTTGGTTTTAGGGCTAACATTATAAAAAATTTATTTTTTTTTATATTGAGTGATATATTTTTGGCTGAGTATTTGACTTACTTTTAACTAATACTTTTAACTAACATGTACAGATAAATATATCTTTAATGGAATCTAGAAAAATCTCTACGTTTTTCTTTAAAATATCTTAAATCAATGATTGCGTTCAATAGAGAAAACAGTTCTGCAACTATTGTAAAATTTTTTAATATAATTAGTTTATACATTTAGATAAGAAGTTGACACGAAGATCACAGATTCTATCAAAATAAAGAATTGGAGTTAAATTTATTGTAGCAATTACAACATTTCTATTCATACTTAATTTTCCTCCATTTTAATCGTTTTTCTAATTTTATTTTTTTTAATTTGGCTTTAAAAAAATACTCTTCTGCTGATGTTGGATGTGATCGGGGATCGAACCGGATAAGATCGGAGATTAATAAACCTTCATCACCTGGTTGTCGGCTTCGAAGGCTGTCGAACAAAGTAGAAGCTGAGAAGATGTCTCTTTCTAAATTGCGGATGTTATCGACGCCAACATTGGCGATACCATCGAGGATAATGCCATCCTTGACTTCGTGATCCTAGCTGATCTCGATCTAATCTCGTTCTTGATTGAATCAATGATGTTAATGATTCTGAATTGGCCGTAATCAATCAGTTCTCTCTTCTTATGAACTAATTATAGATAATCTCGATAATAGAATATTGACATCGACAGCGGTGGCCTTGATCTTAGTTTTCGCCTTGACCTTCGTTTCCATCCACGCTTTGATCTCCATGTCCGCGCGGATGTCATCATGCATATTTCCGCTTGCGCTCTGACTTCGAACTTCCTTTACTTCCATTCTGACTTGGCTCGATTGCTGAGAAAAGGTTGCTCGTCGCGGAAGAAACAATTGGAATAATTGCTCCAGGCTGAGAGAAACACTGTTCTCCAATTGCTAATATTTATTTAATAATTCGAAAAGAAATTGGACAAAGAAGTCAACGAGATGTTTCATACTTATATATACATCATATTTAATCATGTCGCAAGACAGGAAGAATCATGTTCCACCAACAATAGATATTCGTTGTACTTTCTAAAATTAAAAGGATGTTTTTTTATATTTTTTCTCTTTCTCTTGTTTAATAAAATTAATTTATAAATTTTATTAATTTAATAAAAATTAATTTAATAAAAATTAATTTATAAATTTAATTATATTCAACATTAAAAATAGAAATAAAAATAAATAAAATATATATAAAATAAAAATAGAAATTGTTAAATATTTTCACATCAAGTATTCGGCTAAAGTCAATTCTATTTATTAACTTAACAGATTGGCTGCTTAAAAAATTAATCTTTACATCGTGGATAGATATTGTCGTACCTGACAATCGAGAGAGATAAAGAGAAAGATAAATAATTGCAAACTCTGACGAGGAAATTTCTATACAGCAAACCATACTCGAATCCGTGCCGGATGTGATGTAATTGTTGCAAAGCCGGCGGAACTCAATTGGGGCGATATTGTGTGCTGAGATTGCGGGACAACGGCCGTACTATGAATTGGCTGTGAGTAGCATGGAACAGCCAACGCCTTCTTTAATTTGGGATTTGCCCAAATTTGGAGAAAGTTTCCTCTGTCAATTGTCGCACGTTATTTACTTTGCTTTTATCACACTTATCAACAAGGAATAATGATAAGGGGAAGAAATCGTGATATATGGAAAAAATATCTATATTGACCCTGTAATATCAACAATCAAAGAAATAGAAGAAGAAAATGATAAAGGTTCTTAAAATGTATTTTTCTTATTACAACTGCAACTCTAATATATGAGATAACTTCCTCAATTATATCACGTATGATATATCTATCACCGGGCGCACAGTTCCAACAACGCGTTTAATGTGTATTACGTTTGAGATAATTGTAGAAATAAGTCATAGAGAAACACTCTTTGACGGAGGAAAGTCGAATGTTGTTGCTGGGTATAATTAATTGGGAATCCGGCTTACGTAAGACTATATCTATCTATCGTACGTGAATCATAAAATATAGAACAAAAGGAAAATCAAAATGTAGAAGTTTCAGGAAATGAGTGAATTGTGAGATGTAAAAAATAATAAAAAATAATAAAAAATATATAACGTAGGAAAAGATATTCAAACGTATAAAGATTCGTAATATTCAAATTTTCATTTATAAAACTGTAGAATTACAATTATTCTTGTTAGTAACATAAGAGTAACTATATTAAATTCCTCAAATAATTCAATTCCTTTATAGTTGTAGTCTTGTTAAATATTTAAATATAAAAGTTAATCCAAGTTTACCGTGTTGTTGAAAAGCAGCCGAAGAAATGAGATAATGTCCAAATAAACAAATATTTTTTCAACAACATCATAAAATATCGAGTTCACAACTAAAATAAACACGCTACTAAAGTTGAAATTTTATTTTATCTATCAACAATCTTTATTTACTTTATATGTATATTCTTAATTATATTTTTAATTTATATTCTTAATTATCAGTATTAAATTTTTTTTATTTTACGTTTACTTTACGTTTATGTCATATTGTTATTATTTTTCTGTAATATACATGTATATATACATAGTATATATTAATAAGTATATATATATATATATATCGCAGCCATACTCTCGCATGTAATCATGTTGGTTCCAGCAGAAAAGGTGAAAGCAGATTGTATGGAATAATCCATGGAGAGAAGTCCCATGTAACAAAGAAAAAAATAAAAAAACAAGGATCTGTTAAGCGCGTTCTCTATGTATGACGAATCTGAAAGAGCCTTGACACCGAATGATAGATTAAGTCTTCGTTACCAGAAACACATCTATTGATAAATTCGGCTATTGATACACAGTAACGTAAGCATATTTTTGACTGTGCTACTTGTATCGAGACAGATAAAAAAGTAATTTTACATCCAAATTTCTTCATTCTAAATATTTTGAATACTTACATCGCTTACTTAGAATCGGATATCAATTTGTTATTACTTGTAGTATCGAGGAGAAACTACAGTAAGACTGAATACGGTAAATGGTTATTTGTGGAGGATAGGCGAGAAAGTGGCAGTGAACTTTTGAAACTTTCCACGTGAAAGTGCAAGTGAAGATGCTGCCTATGCAACGCACGATAAACTGACTACAATTTTCAATTTTAATCTCAATTTTTGCTGTGCATTGTACGTTCTAAAATGCGCATTAATCGTTATAGTATATTAATGATTAGTAAAAAATTGAATTAACGAGTTAACGTTAATTCAATTTACATATCAACAATAACAAAGCGATAAACTGAGAACAAAAGAACACTGAAATCGAATTTATACCTCAAATAAAGTATTTATCTTTATTTGCTTCTTGAGTAATTAATGTTTTCTTGAGTAATTAATATGTCAATTAATACGTTAATTAATAAGTCAAATATATTACGGAATTCAGTCCACTGAGAAAAAAATATAGTCAATTTTAATAAATTTTAATAAATTTAATATTTAGTTCAATACTGAGAGTAAATATTTAGTTGGCAGTATTGAACTAAATATTTATTAAAATTGACTATATTTTTTAAATTATAAATATTTAAATTATAAATATTTGTTCAGCAAAAAAAGATTGTTAAATCAAATTAACATTCTTGTATCAAATAAATATATATCTTTATATTTAATAAATATTTAATTGGCAGTATTCAACTAAATATTTCTTAAAATTGACTATATTTTTTTTCAGTGTCATAATGTAAAAATATACATAAAAAAATCTAGATACTACTTGTTTTCCCAATAGTTGCATTATACTTTCATTTTTTTATTCATAAAATAGCTCGACCTGAAATATTTTTTTAGAAAATTTTTAGATATAATAAAGATTGCGAGAATTATTGAAAATAATAATAATAATAAACATTTCTGTCGTACGCACAACCATTTATTCAGTTAATTAAGAATTTATCAAAATGATCTTAGTGTTCATTTTCACTTTAAATTTTCATGTTTCAAAAGCCATTAATTACTTGTAGGATATTATATAACCATAAGATTAAACTGATAATTGATTTGCATCATATGAACTTTTTAACAGTCAAACCGATCAATTCTATGAAAGAGCAGAAGAAATTGATGAAGTCAAACTCGAAACTAAATTATCGAAATCGAGATTTATAAAAAAAAAAGTTGACTAATTTGGCTTCCAAAAGAGACTCGTATATACAAATATCAGGCGGATTATATTATGGAAATTGAGCCACGATGGAAATTTCCATAATAGAGATTGAGAATAGGATTTACGATGCGCTTCGCCGTTTTTTCACAACGTATAAACGTGCTAGGTCAATGCAACGGCGCATAACGCGCTCGTTGCAACAGCTCGTGATGAGGACCTGTCATCTATCCGGCCCAGTCAATTAAAGCCATGCCCATCCTCTTCCTGTTCACTTTCTGCTCATCTGCTGCAACTTGACCCTTCGAACTCCTTTTTATATTTAATAACATCTTATCGTTGATTAAAATTATATATCATAATTCCCGCTCTCACAATATAAATAAAAGAAAGATATAATCAAGTTTTAATTGCTGTAATATTAAAGCTCCAAGTTATGATTTACTTCATCTCGTATTTAATATCCTAACTTTGCCGGATTTTCAGAAATTTAGATTTTCAATTTAAATTATTAAATTAAATTTTAAGAAATGCAATTCTCTAGGAATTCTATATTTTTAAACTTTTTTTAAACTTTTAGAATTTTAGATTGTGCAATCTCTTCAATGATATTTATATTTACTCGAGAATTTATTGATTTTTTAATATCGAAGGCAATGAATGCTTTAATCAAAAATTTTAATTTTAGTGATCAGAGCATGTAAGCATGAAGCTCGCGGTAAGCATGAGTCACGTAATTTGTTGCCCTTGACACAGTTTTAGTCCTATCATTTTCCTATTGTTACGTTATCATGAGAAATTTCTCAGTGCAAGTAATTACTGAATGTGTGGATAACTGCGTAGACAATCGGCGGGAAAAATGAAATCGATGCATCTGAAAATAATATTACGAGACGATACAGAATAGCTTATAAATATATATGAGAAAACAATAAAATATTTATGAGAAGGAAACTCATTACAAAAGGCGGGACATAATATTAATGTTTACATAAATAATTAATATAATATTAATATTTTAAATTAACTATTAGAAAACAATACGTACCAAATCACATTTTAATTATAAACTAATCGAAGAAACGATATGACAAAAAAGATAGTTTAAATTTAAAAATTCCAAAAATTTTCCTCAGTATCAAACAACACAACCATTTCATTTCATTAAAGTTGATAAAGCTAATGAAAAATAAATGTAAAGCATACATTTGATACTTTCGAGTTACTTTGTGCCATACTATACAATGATTTCCTTTGAACGATAAGACGACTAGAAATGTTCAATCATCTTTCAGCTAAGATATTTTTTCACGTAATCTATTAAAAACTTGAATTCTAATTTAAATTAGAATACTAACTCATTTTTTAATTTTCTCTCTTTATAAGACGGATTGAAAAAAATCTTTTTGGAAAAAATATAAGTATTAAAGATTGATGATAAAAAAAGATTAAAGAATTTTTTATCAGAAAAAGATAAAATTTAAATTTCGAAAAATTTCCCTCTAAATACCAAAATAAAATCCTTTTAAAATTCCAGGAAAATTTTTTTCTTTTGGTTTTTTCATGGGAAAGAACACCCTGAGATTTCAGTTATATGCTAAGAAAAAATTTCCCGAAAGATGATTATACATATTTCTTTAGCGTTTAAAAAGCGTTGTACAATATAAAAAAGCGTTATAACATAAAAAACACTCATTTTTTCATAATAGAAATATACATGTGCTTTCTTCAAGATTCTACGTACACAAAAGACTTTAGATTAATATTTACATGCATTTCAATGTTTTTTAAAATTATTGTATTTTTTTTACATAAAATGCAAGTAACAAATAACGCGATTTATTAAAATGATAAAGTTCATTATTTTCCTATTCAGTTTTATTTTCCTATTAAATTCTTTTAAATCAGGATGTTGATTTATCCTTCGTTTTTCTTTTTTTAATAAAAAAGAGAGAGAGAGAGAGAGAGAGAGAAAAGTGTTTCCGACAGCAATATTTTGATCAATAAAAATTCTGATAACAAGTTGTATTACATATCATGTATAATTTAGCTAAGTTTTAAGAAAATTTTATTTGTACTAATTCCGCCATCTCTCGTATATTTAAAAAAATATTAATTATAAATTGGGCTAAAATTATTCCGGAAAAGCGAATCGTTCCTGCCAAACTTGCGAGCGATGTTTGCTTTTCAAAATTGGATCAAGAACAATTGCAATAGACTTTATACGTCCTCTAAATCTTTCGTTGTCCCGTGCTATTTCTTCCCAAGGACCTCTTCGAGCTGCACGGTATGCATAATTCCACGTCACCATGACATGTACGACTGGAGTTGGGTCGAAGCTCACCTGAAACAGAATTTCGAATCTCGAAGAGGATATTCTCCTCTAACATATGCAGATTTTTCTAGAGACACGGTAGTGTCTTGTATATATATGTACACAAGATATCCGGATGAGTATTGACAAAGTAGTGCAGGTAAAGCAGATTAAACTGAGTAAAAAAGTTCTGTCATTTTGTAATTTTTATAACGAAAAATTAAAGTAAACTCGCAAAATATTTTTAAAACTATGTATAAAAACATTTTATATCAATGTTAATATATTATAAAATTCGTATAAGGGCTAAATAAGCCAAGCACATTGTCTGTGCAAAAAAAATATATATTGTTACAATTTATAAAAATCTTTCAAACATTTCAGTTCTTTTTGGAAGATTTTTTTTAAGTTGTAACAATATATATATATATATATATATATATATATATTATTTCTTTTGTACTACGTGTCTTGGTACTTTATTTAGTACCTTTATTATAGTTAATTTTATTAGTAATTTATTACGTT
>NW_012130119.1:196232-201703 GCF_000143395.1 Atta cephalotes | reverse complement strand
TAAATATATATATATAATTAATAATTACTTACTAACTATTATTAGTTATTAGTATTTAGTTATATAATATATATATATATATATATATATATATATATATTCTTTTTTGCACGTGCTTGGCTTATTTAGCCTTTATATGAATTTTATTGAATTTATTAGTTCGCTGAGCCTTTAAAGATTTTTAATTTTAATTTTAATATACTATATTTACAATAAATTTTTCTATTTTATCGTTTCTGAAATCATATAAGATGCCTAATGTAAGTATTGAGAGCTCTTAAATACCTTTTTTGTTTGCGTGTTTTTTAATTCTTCATTATCTTCAAAGCTATCAGCAAAGATGATCGAGTCATCTAGCTGGTTGTCTCCATCGTGTAAGTTCGTCTCAACACAGCCATCGACTTCTTCAGTAGCAAAGGAACCGGTAGAAGTATAAGTATTTTCGGAATTATTAGAATCCGTATTTTCGAAACTAATAAAGTCATCAGAACATTCAGAACTGTCTGACGGCAATCGACGGTGTTGAAACAAATTCTTCTGCATTTGTCTGTTATAATCCTTGTGGCGTTCGTCGTTCATTTTCGTTAAACAATCGTAATGCTTTCTCGACCTTTCCGTTGCTTCTTCCTCGTCTAAAGTTATAGAAACATAATTACTGTCTTCAGAATTGGTGGAACTTTCTGATAATGATCGCAAACGAATGGAAGCATCGCTGTTGGAATCCTTGCAAGAATTATCGTTGTTCCTCATTGAAGAATTGAAAATAGGTGTATAATGTGTTTCAATAGGAGAGGATGTTTTCGTTCTTTGTTTATTACATGTTTCATACAATTCGTCGTCTCCAAAAACGATCCAATCTTCAAGATCGATGGAGCTTTCCGATACTGTCAGCGATCGAATCGAATTTTCTTCTGCATCAGGCATTTTATTATTGCTATCTTCGCAATAATTGTAATTCAAAGAATTTGCTATACAACGTACTTTGGTCATGTATTTCCCTTTAGTTCTCTTCTTTTTGCGTGCCTTCGGTTTTCTTTTCCTACGTGTACTTTTGGGTGAGCTCGACATTGTTGAGCTATTAATCTGTTTGGTGACCTGAATGGAATCTGAAATATTCATGTTATCTAAGCTATCAAGCTTCTTACTGTCTAACAGACAATCGTATGATGCTGTTTTGCTCATAATCGCCATACTTAATAGATTCCATCCGACATATGGTTTGGCCAACACCAAAACAGCTTAGCTGATGCTTTGCTCTACTGTGATCTAGAATATAAAAATCTCAGTTTAGACTATGGATTACATGAACAATATTGAGTTCTTAGAATTAGGTTTATCTAATATAAAAGATTAGTTGGAAAATGTATACATATTTATGCCTGAGATATCGATGTAATAGTGCATAGTGAGTGTCAATGACATGTAAATCAAATGTATGTAAGTCCTATTGAGTCGGTAAAACAGACGACTTTAGGATCTCATTAATATATCATACATATATTCTTTAATCCCAAAATAGATTTTTTCTCTACAATCATTAATTATTTTTTCTAACTTGCTCTACTTTCAACAATCTTCTAAATTCCAATTAATAAAAGATCTTATCAACGAAAAGTCAATAAGCATTTATTTGATTTCTGAGGCTCAATTCTTGTAAAAAAAATTCTTATCTAAAACGATCCTCCTTATCTTCAGCCGATTACAAAATCGTTAGAACAATTGACAAAGAGTGTTGGTATTAAGTATTTACGAGACATTGGCCGGAATATCATCCGATATTTTTTAGCATATCTGTATCACTGATATGTATCGTGGATCTCAACAATAATGGTTACATGGAAAAATACTGTGCTATGGGAAACATGATGCATCGTAGTATGCATTATGACGCCTACGCACATTGGCAAGCACGTTTCGGGCATTCATCGTAATCGCATTATTTAGCGCGTATAGATTTTATATGACGTAGAATCAGTCATTGAGATACAGTCATCCATGCACATACACGCATACACGTGCATGTATTGCGTGACGTACGCGTCGCATGTCACGTACACTCTCTTGACTTACGTGATATAGAAGAGTCCTCGCAGACGATGTAGTGGCCTTTCGGATTTTCCACCCAATTGCAATCGTATGTGGACAAAGCGGATCTTGTTCTACACCCTAAATAATCTATACCGATTGCAGTGTCAATTCCTGTCGATTTCGCAGAGGCGAGGTTGTCTATCTCAGACGGGTACATCTTTAGAGAACACATGTTTACGAGATACTTTAAGCGGCCATCTTCAACTACAAAATGAGAGAGTATCGTGATTCGTGATGTATTCATGTATCGTTTCCAGCTGGATGACATGGAGAGGCGCGCATGCGCAGTGAGTAGACGCGGAGACCTCCGCCTCAGGCGCGTATAATGAGAGGGTACATCTGCGCCCCTTTTATTTTCATCATATACCATCATTTCATATCCCAGATTTTCATTTACTTTTATCTTAGAAAAAATGTTTTGAATAAAATTCCGCGGTTTCAAAAGAAAAAACACAACTTCTTTTTATTCGACTGTCATAAAAAATATCCCATTCTAATCCCAGATAGCAGAGTTCAAAAGAATTCAAAAAGAATTCTGTAATATGCCATCAATTTTGAATTCATTTTTAGATGCAATAAGAATTCTTTCAGAATGATGACATATCACTGAATTCCAGGGTTGGTAAGTTAATGTTTTTTTAACTGAATAAAGTTAAAGTTAATGGCTTTACAATATTAATGAAGTTAAGTTAAAAGTTTAAGAAGTATAAGTTAAAAGTAAAAGAAGGAATAAAAAATTAACGTAAGTTAAGTCAATATTGAATTAACTTAAGTTAAAAAAAAAGTTAATTTAAAAAAAATTATTTTTTAGATCAAAATGTTCTAATTTTTCTTAAAATGAGATTAAATAACTACAATATAGATTATTAAGTAAATTAAATTTTTAATTTTTTTATTCATATGTGATATGAATATATAACACAACTATATAATATATAACTATATAATTATATAAAGTATATATAACTATATAACTATATAACTATATAACTATAAAACTATATAAAGTTATATAACTTTAAAAAACAGTCAGTGCATAGAGAAGATACAAGATCAGTAATTAATAAGTTTTAAATCATAAGAAATTGACCAATTACAATCGAATGCGAGAAGAATATTTGACTGTAATTGGTCAATTTCTTACGACTTAAGATTTGGCATAACCGCATAAATCAATCAAAAAGCTATATTAGCATCTTAAGAAATTACTTAAGATGGTCTTAAAATATGAACAGATTACGAATATACGCTCTTAGTCTTATTATGTCTTATTATTTTTCTAAGATATTTAAAAGAAATAAAAAATTGTTAAAAAAAAGTTAAAAAGTTAACGTTTAAAAGTAATTTAGTTAAATTAAAATTTAATGCATTTAAAATTAATTAAGTTAAGTTAAAAGTATTAACATTTTAACTTTTAATGTTTTAACTAGTTATTATCCACTAACCCTGTTGAATTCTTTTTGAACTCTTTGTGCCATCTAGGATGACATCTTCTAAAGCCTGTTCTACAATGCGCTCTTTGTTTCCTATCTTGCTTTTTTCTCCTTTGCAAATATTGTTTTATCGACAATTATATTTCTTGCTTCTTTCGAAGTTCATTAATTTTTATCTCGGGTGACATAAAACAAAAAACTGGATAAGAAGCAAAAAGACAAGATATAAAAAATAGTAAAAAGAATAATAAGAAGCAAAAAGCACATTGTAGAATAGGCTTAAATATCTCGGTTCTCATTTTAAAAAGAAATAAAAATATCGCGATTTTAAAGGGAAAAATACAATTTTTTTATATCAGTCTCCCTCTCTATCTGTTCGTTCTATTTTGATTGAACAAGATGAATTGATTGGAGAAAAAAACAAGAAAAATGCAGTTGTTTACAAAAGAAAAAACGAGATTACGGACCCGTCGGCGCCTCATATTTATTAGATACGAGCCTATGGAAATGATCACGTGACCCTTTACGCAGGAGAAAAGTCGAGATAAAAAGTACGGTCAACGTGATATTGCAAATGTTTTGAAGCGTTTTTTAATTGATCAGTTTGTAAAATTCTTTCTTCTAATTGAGCCATCAAACGCTTCAAAGCATTTGTAGCGAGACTTTGACCACCACAAATTCTTGATTCTGGTGGAGATAGTGTGTTTTAAAAAATTTTCTATTGATTGCAGGTATGACTACCTGAATATTTTGGCTATGATCAAAGTCAATGCTTTGAAGCGTTTAATGGGCCAATTAGAAGACCAATTTTACAAACTGATCAATTAAAAAAGTGTTTGTCAACTTTGCGTTGACCATATCTTTTGTTGCTGATAAAACACATGATAGAAAAACAAGGAACTCTGATGGAACCTTTGTTCAAAGGGACTTAGAATTTCATAATTTAAAATAAATCAAATAATGCAATCCTGGAGAATAAATGAAATTGAACGAAACAGAAAGGAAAAAATTTTTCTGAAGTTTTAACGATGTGGAATCCGAAACTCAGTTCGTAATTTGTGACACTTGCAATTTAGATAATTTAACTATTTAATTATTTATTTGGTTCAAAACTTTTAGCATCGAGAAGTTTAGAAATATATCGAAAGACACGCAATAACTATCACTATCTAATACCTATCTAATACCTAAGTTAACGATTAGGCACTAACGAAAGTAGATGACGAACGAATGTTATCATTTGTTGTCATCACTTCAGTTAAATCATTTCACTAACAAATCAGATCGTCACAATTTTAAATAAATGTACATTGTGAGCACGGATTATGAGCACGGATTACAATATCACAGGTCCGAGTTGTCATTCCTGCACTGGCGTTTCACTTTTTTTGCGGTTTATCTATAATAAATACATAATAATCACCGAGAGTCCAAGATAACAGAAGTGAAAAGTCAGTAAGGGGAAAAGATTTAGCATATCAGAAGATTTTTTATATCCTTTCTCTCTTGATATTTATTAACATGTTATTTGATATATATATATATATTTTTTTTTTTAACAAAAGAGAAAAGAAAAAGCAAGGGAAACAAGAATAATTTCTGATAAAGAATTGTAATTAAATAAGTTATTATTAAAATTATTATTAAAAGTAAATTGCTTTTCTATCTTTCTATTTCCTTCTATTTCCTTCTATTATATATGTGTTATCTGTAGTTTTTGGGAATTAGAATTGACAGAAAAAAAAAACGATATCGTGTGCCGATATTTGATGAATACCTTCAGTTAGGGAAACCGTATATAATCGTAAAAGATCATTATAAAATAGAAATAAGGGATAATAAAGGGAGAAAAATCTTTAGGATGCGTCAATGTGTGTGTGTGTGTGTGTGTGTGTGTGTGTGTGTGTGTGTGTGTGTGTGTGTGTGTGTGTGTGTGTGTGTGTGTGTGTA
>NW_012130119.1:188332-196098 GCF_000143395.1 Atta cephalotes | reverse complement strand
GTGTGTGTGTGTGTGTGTGTGTGTGTGTGTGTGTGTGTGTGTGTGTGTGTGTGTGTGTGTGTGTGTGTGTGTGTGTGTGTACCAAATATCGGCACGTTCGGCGTGTCGTTTTCTTTTTTCTATCGATTTTAATTCCCAAAAACTACTCCAGATAGCATAGGAAATAAAGGAAAGTACAGAAAGATAGAAAAAAAATTTATTTTTAATAATAATTTATTTAATAATAACTTATAATTGTTTAACTACAAATTCTTTATCTGAAATTATTCCTGTTTTGTTTGTTTTTTCTTTTCTTTTTTGTTTAAAGTCGGAAGTCTTTTATGTTGAATATGAAAGACCAGCACGCAGGACGTCCAAATAGGCAGGCCACTATATCTGCGTGCTAGTCTTTCACAATCAGCATAAAAGACTTTCGATTTTAACAAAAAAAAAGAAAAGATGAATGAAGAAGGAATAATTTATAATAAAGAATTTGCAATTAAAAAATAAATCCCTATGAGAAACTATCAAATAATTGAAGAAAGAAAAAAGAAAATTTCTTTAGAATGTGGCAGGTCATTTTATACATATTCAGTATAAAGACTTTCGATTTTTAGTAAAAAAAAGGAGAAAGTGAATAAAGAAGAAATAATTTGAAAAAATAAATTATTAAAAGAAAACGTGTTATTTGGAACGTGCAATATTCATATAAAGAAAGAATCAAGCATTATTCTAATAGTAACAAAAGAAAGATTTGATCATTATCCTAATAGTAAAGAACAGCAAAAGATGATTTTGTACTTGTTTTTTTCTTTTCATTGTTTACTTGTAGCACAAAAAATTTTAACCCTCCGTTTATATATATGTACTTTAGCGATAGGCTATATTTAGATAAGAAGAATGCAACATACATTGCATTATCTACGTAGCATTAGTGTATGTGAATGTGCAATATGTGTATATATGTATGTGCATGTAATTTGACCCAACACGTAGCATTCCATTATTGGATGTTAAAAAATCGAAAAAAGGTCATAATTGGTTATAATTTATGATCCTTTATTTCATAGTCATATCTTAGTATATAAATAGTTTTTCTGTTTCAATTTTATACATTCCTGCATTTTAAATGGAATAATAAACTTTCAGTAAAGGATATTTGAGAGAACATGAAAAGGAGCTAAGGAGAAAAACATCGCAGGTCACAGCTTCAAAATTGAACAAGCACGAAAAGATGTAACGAATAAATAGCTGATATGCATAGCATAGGACAAATACAAATTGTGGATAAATAAATTGTCAATTATATCGAGATATTGTACGATTAAATAATTTAAGAATTTTATATACATTTTGAATTTTTGTACTTTCATTTATATTTCTGAATAACCGATTACTATTTAATTCTAATCTCATGTTATTTTCTAGTGTTAGCGTAAATTAATTTGTAAATTAATTTGTTTTTTTTAAATTAAGTTGGAAATTGGAATAATTCGGTAAATAGCAAGTAACAGTAATATTACATCAATGTTATAATTTCACACTCAATAATATAATTATTATGTACACAACACGTTTACATTTACATATTGTTGAGTGTGAAATTGTAACATTAATATTATATATTACAATTAATTGATGTTTATTGAATAAGATTGCATTTCAAATTGTCGCTGATTTGAAAGCATGAAAAAACGAAATGTATGAAACTCATAAAAACTATTATTAGGTATAAGATAAGTTCTGCGTGACGACTGAAAATATAAATATAAATCATAAATCAATTAATAGATTTATCAGGAACACCGATTCACTGATCTGGCGCTGAAAAATTCTAAAAATAATCGGTGTGTCATCGAGATTTCTTATTTAAAAACAATTAGCTGAATCACGTATGTACGCGTGACGAAATTCTTGTCGAAACTGCGTTATGTATATCAGTAAAATAAACAGGTAACATAAACGAGCGAATAAATATCTAAATATATGCAGATATTACATAAACATAAGTATATTTTCGATATTTGCTGTTTGATTATGAGATATCTCGCGTCGAAACGATTTAGCATAGATTTCGCTTTTTTCCTCCATAATCAGGTTACTCAGGGTCGTGAGTAACTTTCCAGCTCCTTCTCCTTCTCCATCTCTTATTACTTATACATCTCTTTTGCACACATGCATGATTATTACTGTCAATGATTGTTATTTCGACTAACGATATTACCGAACGTGTGCAAATCACGTCGTGCAAATCAATGGAAACATGTGAAATAATTGCGTCAGAAAACACGTGAACGGAAATCGGCAGAACTTTGTGATAGTAAAGTCGTAATCCAAGCGTCACAATAAAAAGTCAAGATACAATTTTAATAATAAAAGCGTATAATAATTACGCTGTCATAAATAATACTGCATTGAAATTTTACAAGTTCGCGTAATGATCATCTAACTCTTTCTCTAAATATATGACGACATGAAATAGCATTTTTCACACCAAATGACTTTACTATTATTATAAGAAACATAACAAAAAACAATATGTTCGTATTGTTAAAGGATATTATTAGGAGAACAAATCACTGGTTTTCTTTCTTTGATATATGCTAATAATTACATCGATAAATGTTGATAATGACGCGAATAATTAATTAACAATGTAGAGAAGCAGGTTTCGCGTTCACCAAGATAGCATTCGATTTCTCTTTTTCTGTGACTTTATTGCAAATATTGTACACTCCAACTTTCTGTCGTGTGTCGGACAAGAAACAGAAATAAATTTACACATAATCTTCTATTTTTTACATTTACATATCCAATATAATAATACAAGACTATCGAAGGATAGAAAAAAGTTCAAAGGTATTGAACACCAATACCGAATTGAAATTGCTGGAGCACGTCGCTCCTCAGGAACAACAATGGTGTAACTAAGTTCAATTCTATGCGGGCAATGTTCCCCAGCTTCATCGCGATGCCTCCGCCGATAGCACAGCGAACATTCTCCGTGAAAATCTTCATGTTTTCATTGTATAGATTATCTGAAAATGTTGAACAAGTTCATAGAGTTAATCGACTCTATTCGAATTATAAAATATAACGAAATTAAGAAATATACTTTGCAAACAAATAATATTAAAATTGATGTGGACGTAAAAATGGAAAAACAATTATTCAGGAATTAATCATATAATTAATTAATCATATAATTTTCACTAGCTTTGTATATAGACATCAAATATCAATTTTCATTTTCATTAGGACAATTATATAGAAATAAAAAATGCAATTTCTAATAAGAAACTTCTATGTAGCAGTAATCTACGAAACTACTTCGCTTACCATATGTGAAATTGGATAAATTGCCGCCATTGATAAAACCGTGCAATCTAAATAAATCCCCGAAACTGTTACGACCGGGTCTAAATGGGAGCGGCGTGTAAATGTGAAGGGCGGCTGCCCAATACATCTCGCCACCCACAGAATTTCCTTCGTAGCGGGGCCCGCATCCTCTCATATCGAATCCACGTAGATTCAGTGGACCTCCCAAGAAGAAATGATCAGCGATACTTATTTTCATGTCGTTACTGATTGTACTCAACAGTCCAGACTGAAGACCCAATTGGAATGTCTATTCAAAGGTAGACAATTCGTGATTAAATATTTTACAATGCATATAGAAATTGTCAGAATAGCTAGAAATAAGGAATGTTTCACAATAGATAGAAAGTATTTACAAGGTACTCGTGTGGTGACCAATTAGTTTGCATGGCGAGTTCGTTCCTCAAGAAACCAATATCGCCACCTAGGCCAGCCATTTCTGTCGTTAATCGCAAGAAGCTCCCAGTAACGGGGAATAAAGGACAGTCCCTTTTATCTATCGTCCAGATATACCTCAGTGCAGATTTCAAATTCGGGCCGCATTGCTCTCGAACATGAAAGGCCGCCTGTTTCGAACAACTAATGTTCCTAAATGCAGCTTCATATTGTAAATTGTGCTTAGAGGTGTCTGTCTGATTAAGTTCCATGTCAAACAGCAGTCCCTTGTCGTTTTGCTTAAAACCAGACCATGGGAAATCGTGCGTTGTGTTGAATATAGTACTAGTTAATCTGCAAAATGTTATTTTAATCAGTAATGCAACTCTAATAATATATGTAACAAGAAATAGATGTAGAGAGAGATATATCAACTCACACTGCGTTGTATAAGCTCTGTGGAAATGGTTTAATGGCGGATACATTGAAGTTGATCGAACTTTTGTTACCGTGAGAATATTCCATCTGGATACGTTCTGCTCTGCCAAACAGATTTGGTGCTTTTGCGCCGATAATTAGGGATCCCTCGTTATTCCCAACCATTGTGCTGATACCACCAACTAAACGTCTCATTTCACGTACTTTAAAAGTGACCTACACAATAAACACGATCCAGACATGAACATTACAGATGAACACATACTTGCATATGGCATATACGAACAACAAACTGCGTTACGTTTAAATCTGAAAAAATTACTTATTCTTTGTCGAATAAATTGTTTAATTATATAGACCCACTTCAACACCATCAGGTGTGGCGTCGGGTCCTTGACTGGTATCGATGTAAATGCCGATATTTCTGAAGCATCCCAGGGCGTCTAACTTCTCTCGTACTTTGTAAGCGCGTATAATAACATCCTCGAAATTTTTCGCTTTGAACAAGTCCGTCACTTGTGACTTAATAATGTCGTCCTTCGTTCGTACAAGTCCATCCACATGTATTTTGTCAACTCGTGCCTGGTGGAGATGATATAGAATAATTTTTAAAATCCACTAATAAAGATACTTGACTTTTGAACTTCTGAATGACATACCTGTACTGCTTGTAGAACAATGCTTTTCGTTTGCATATTTTCTTCTTCTCTATGTAACTGAGATTTGCTATTGGAAAATGATGGCTGCAAAAAAAATAATAGCATCTTAATTAATTAATTTTGAAAGCAAAAAGAGAACTAGGCAGACTATTATAAATATGAATTAACCCTCTGGAGCTGATATTAAAATCTGTAACAATTATTAATTCTAAGTACCTATAAATCCATTTAATTTATGTTAATTAATTAAAAAGTTAATTCATTTTTAAAATGACATAACTTACATAAAAAAGAATAAATATTAAGTATATTTTAATAGGAATGATTCAAATTTGTCAATATTTAAAAATTCTAAGACATAAAGATTTATAATTGAGCAAATCTAATAGATTTACTGTCAGTTCCAAAAGGTTAAATTATTTTGTCACATAAATTGTAGATATACAAAGTCATCCGTTGCATTTGATGGATCATTGTGTTTCTTTGCGGAGGCATTCTCCTTAGGTAATTGACCCAAGCCTGAAGAATTACTGGGTTCCTAAAAAAATATATTTCTCCATTACATTACATCTGTATACATAACATTCTTTAATAAAAATCCAGTTATACAAGTTACGTAAATTTATATATTATTTATAATTGTCATCGATTGATATCGTGGGAATTGGAGCGAAAATTAAAATTATCTATCTGGGTATATTATTAGAGATTACTCATTCTGAGAATTTCAATGAGATTTTAGGTTATGCCGTAATTTCTAATAATAAATACGTACTTTAGCGTGAACCGTGCCCATTATTTCATTGACGAGTTTCTGCCTCCCTGTTTTTAATTGTCGCGCTAAAATCTCATGCTAGAATCGGTCCAACAACTTCGACGTCGAATAAAAACGTACGATGAACTTATAATTTAAAATATCGAACCCGGAAAAAAACATATATCGAACTGATCAAACACGGACGATGGACCGCATGCGGCGTGTGCCTCTCACCGGAGCGATCACAGCACCACACAGCACCTCATTGCGTTAGAATACAACACGTATAATCTTCATGATATTAGAGATCTAATAATATAATAATATTATATAATATAATATATTATATAATATAATAATATATAATATATTAATAATAATATTAATAATAATATTATAATAATATAATAAATAATATAATAAATATTATAATAATATATTAATATATTATCTGACAATATATAATTAATAATAAATAATAATAAAATATAGATCACAAGATCCTTATACAATTCTTTCAAAAGGATGTCAAACGGATTATCAACGATCCGTAATTTTGTCTCACACTTTTTTTGTGCACTAAATTAATCAAATGCATAATCGATTAAATTTGCAAAGAAAAATTCAATTTACAATATTTGGAAAAATTGAAGCTACAGACCAAATAATATTTTATAACACTAACAATAAATATATTATATATATTTATATATTTTTTATTTTTTATGTTTTTATTGAGGCACGTAGTATAATCGTATTTGATTGGAAGAAAAATATCAGGAAAAAAATTAAAATTGATTAAAATCAATTCGACAGTAAGTTAATATAATATTTAATTTTCTTCTTTATTTTCTTTTTTTATTTAAAATATTGTAAATATATGTAAGAGGTCGATTATAAACTCGAAATATATATTCTTAATTATTATATAATATAACAATAAAGTATTGAAAGAAGGAACGATTAGTTTCTTTCAAGATCTCTTAGAAATATAATAATATATGCAAATATCTCACAGTAGTGCTTTAATAATTAGCTTAAATAAGCCTGAGACTCTCCCCAAAGTACCCTGCCTATACAGTTTATATATAATCTTTCTGAGAAACAAATCCGCGTTTTTAATATAATAATATAGATATATTTTTAAAATAAAAAAAAAGATTGAATATAATATTATAGTAAATTTTTCGACGACACAATTTAGTTGCTATCCATTATACATAAAACATCTCCTATTGTGCCCAATGATTTACTTTGGACACATAATAATGAATAATCGATAAATAATACATTCTATTTTTTATATATTTGCTATTTTTTATATTTGCAAACTGTTGGTCAATATAATTACTGTGCGTAAAATTTATAAGAATCATATATGTGATATCTAATGTATTGGCAGACATTTATGCCTTATGGCATTTGCACATACATATATATAATAATGCTTGCAGTATTATAGCGTATTTGATTTATTGACTCGACTCGATTCCGAGTCAATGGTCTGTTTAGCTGTAAAAGAAGAGCTAAATTATGCAGTTAAAAAGAATAGATCTGGAACAGACAGTGGAGTCAATAAATCGAATACGATTCCATTTTCATCGAAATGAAATCATTGGATATATGTATACAATAGAAATTCTTATATATCGCATATTTCATTACTTTACATAACGTTATAAAAATAACTCATAATCGAAATATATAATTCAGAAACTAACAACAATATAATCGTTTGTGATAAAGTTAATATGCTCCTAGTAAAATAATAATAATATACATATACCAATAATATTGTTGCAATAACATTATTATTTAGAAAATTCACTGTAATCGGTCGCAATATATAGATGAATACTTTAATATCGAATATTAATTCTTTTAACACATTGTCTGCACAGTGAGTTCTTTTTCCATAAACGTCACAGTAGAAATTACATTATCATGAATATATAATAAAATATTATTAATAATATTATAAAAAGACTATTTTCTCATGGCTAGTTAAATTGTGTCTTTCTTATTTTACATTGTCAAACTATTTATGTCATTTAAAATATTATATTAGACGTCATTGATCGCTATGAAAAATAGGGCGCATATTTATATGGCATCTGTTACAATTAGATAAGTTAGAGATAATTAGAATGGTGACCTTTGCATTAAAAAATATACTTTCA
>NW_012130119.1:177111-187719 GCF_000143395.1 Atta cephalotes | reverse complement strand
GTGTGTGTGTGTGTGTGTGTGTGTGTGTGTGTGTGTGTGTGTGTGTGTGTGTGTGTGTGTGTGTGTGTGTGTGTGTGTGTGTGTGTGTGTGTGTGTGTGTGTGTGTGTGTGTGTGTGTGTGTGTGTGTGTGTGTGTGTGTGTGTGTGTGTGTACAGATTTTTTAAAAATATCCCTTTCGTCAGATTTTCAGAATATATAAGTCAGATCTTCATATCACGACTAGCTAAAAAAAAATCACGATTCATTGAAGTGATGCAAAAAGTTTGTCGTTTTTCATTAAGCTACAATTTTTTAAAGCTATTGATGAATCTTCTAAAAATGAGATAAAAATTTTCTTCTTTCTTTTTTAGATAAAAAAATATATATTAAAGTCACAATAGTGAATATATTATAATAATTAATAAAATTACTTACAAAAATAGTTTTTTTACAAATTTGTTAATTCTATTTTTCGATGATAAACTTTTTGCACCGACTTAATAAGTTTTCAAAAACCTATGCTACTCGCGAATCTCACAAATTCGACGCATCCTTGGTATCTATCAGACCAATATGACTGATACGTGGGTTTCTATTGACGGGTGAAACAGGGCTCCCGTGGATCTCCAGATCAAATTCTGAAGTGGTCAAACATTTTCCCATAACTCGGTTCCATCTATCAGCACTTTCGTTGGCAACCATGTATGTTTTTGTGATTTTTGGCTCTAAACCATCAGTGTCAGATCTTTCGCAAGCTCTTAATGCTTCTTGGTGTATAATAATTTCATTAGTAATATATGCTTCGCGACGTATCCTATTGCGTAACTTACAACTCATATCAGGAATACACCACCGTATGAGAATCATTACTAATGCCACAACATTCTGCAAAATATGCAAATATATTGCAATATAATTATTATCTTATTTGTTAAGATAAAATAGATAAATCTACATAAAATGCAGATATTTTAAAAAATAAAATCTATTTAAAAATAACATACCTCAAAAACGACGATAAAAGCTAATCTAGCCGCTAATATATGCCAGAACATAATGTTGTATTTATACTTGTTTGATGAGTTTGGTGGTTCTCTATAATCTGGATAGCGGCAGATCTCGATTGGGACTTGATTCAATGTCATATTTGGCTGAGTTCCACCCAGATCGCTAGTATTAAATTTTGCTAGAGAATGATCCAGGAAACCTTCTAATGAATAATTATCTGAAACCGTTATGCGGTAAACTAGTCTCGGTATAAAGTTTGAAGTAAAAGCTATGATGAATGCCTAAAAAATAAAAATTAAATAAAATTTCAAACAATTATAAATTATTTGAAAAATTTAATTATAATTTGTGAAATAATGCTATTTTCAATTATAAAATCATTGATAGATTTTAAGTCACATCTTTAAAAGTTACATTTGCTACGTTCAGCAAAAAAAAAATAATTTTATAACTGTAGTAAGAATCTTTAATATGATTGATTTATATGTACATTTAGATTTAATAAGAAACTGATGGCAAAAGAAACAATCTAATTAAAAATTCGTACAACAGTTATATATAAAATTTCTTTTTCTACTGAGCGCATTCACCATAACTGGTGAATTATAAAACTTACATTTGTGATAACGGATAGTTTGGAAATAGAATCGAGAATGCGATACCATATGCCTATATCTCTGACACGCTGTCCAACTGGCCTTCTATACATGGTTAATAACTTTTTCGCGTCCAATCTCGTCTCGAAAACGTTATTTAGTAACGCAAAGAACGGCGCTAATGGAAATGCAGCAACGAAGATCGTAACAAATCCATATTGTAGCACTATAAAAAAAAATTATGTATATTAACTATGTATATTTGACAAAATTTTTTAATTACATGTATTTCCAACATATATTTCTAACATATACATTACTTTAATCAATTATTTATTATTCTTTGATAGAATAAACGATGTTTCTTTTTGTATTTACCCATTTCTAAATATTCAGGAAAAAGACTTCTAGGTCCCCATTGGACTAATTTATAATCTCTGACCCATTGCAAATATTTTCTAGATGAATATCTTTTATTCGGGTCGTCCAACTTTTTCGAGCCCACGTGAACTTTCAAGGTGTTCAACCATTTGTAAAATAGAGGAAAGAGCATTTCCAAGATAGTATTCATGGCTTGTTTACCAATCATAATAATGCTCAGTTGGATGCATAATTCCAAGAGACAACCACCCGGTCCACATTCTTCTTGTCGAGAGCCAAAGAAACGATTATAATTTCCTGGATAACCAGTGAATTTCCCCTTGAAAAATGCTATATAAAATATAGAGGCGTAATAATTCACAAACTCCAGTAAATAAATTTTTAGAGTCAAACTATCGTCAAATTCAGTCTGAGTACGAAGTAATTCAATCTGAAAATAAGAAACGAGAATTTTCATATTTATTAAGATTAATAAAATATTTTTAGTCTTTATTTTCATAATTTATTTTTAAAATTATTAACTTTAATTAATATATGTACACACATGATAAAAAATAATTTAATTCGAATTATTATTTTAAATAAGTTTTTTGATACATTTTAATAGATAGATCCTTATAAAATTACCTCAGTCAAATATTCGGCCAGCCAAACATAAAGCCAATTAAACAAAATGATACAACAGAGATTAATGCAGGCGGCAGTTGCGGTAGTGAACAATATAGCATAACTAGTTACCATTGGATGTCCAGAAACACTTAATGCAGTTAAAACAGACATTCTGTATAAAACTACTCCAAGAACAGCAGCCATAGCTACAATTATCTGTAATATTATCATATAAAATCCTAATAAATTTTTATAAGACAATATATAAATATTATTAACATATCAAATTATATTCCTATAAATATTTTTTTAATAACAATTTTTTTTATATTGTGGAGATTAAACATACCAAAAGTAAAACAACTGAAAAACTGAGAATCGTAGCGGGTAATCTCATCTTCCAGTATGGCACTTGCGGTTCTTCTACATTTATGACAATATTGACAGATTTCTTTTTAATATGCGCAAGTCTTGCTAAGTACTGTGGCCTAGGATATTCTTCTTGAGCATCTAAACCAGTTAAATCCCATCTATGGGTTATTTCGGCAGAATATTTCTTCCATAATTCAAGGAACAGTGTGGCTAAAAATGATTATATCGTTGTACAATTATATAAAAAATGTTATTCAAACATAACAATTTTATAAATAATTCATTCATAAGCTATTATTAATAATTTTAACATACCCCATAATGACATAAATATAGAGAAAAATACTGTCGATGGATTGTCGAACAGATATGTAATTCTTGAGTGTAAACACGTTTGCTTTAAATTCCAAAAGTCACAAAAATGATCACATAATGGACACATCGCGATTGTATTGTTACCAATACAAACATCTTCGCTCGGTTCATTGTGATACAAAGTAGCGCAACTGTATATGAAGCACAAGAGACCGACGATACTAGCTGGAATTAGCATATGAGTGTAAAATCCCAACCAGGCGAAATAGAGCCCGATCTTCACCCCAAAGTACTCTTTGATGTAATCCAAAGGCTGATAATGAAGGCATTTTCTTAAACTAGCCCATTCAGTATACAAAAGATATCGCATTGAGTCCGGAGTGTGTAGATTTCCCTGAAACATAAATAGTATATTTATATATATCGAGTGAATTAGTTTACTCCGTGCTCTAAAATAATTTTTATAATTTTAAAACCGCGCTCACAGTAAAAATAACTTACATCATGAAGCGGATACGCTGCAACGTATGTATGTTCGGATATCAGTCTTTCGACACCAAATGCGAAATCGTCCTCCTTGGTTTCTGTGAATCTAGTTCTGTCCAATATAAATTGCACAATACGCGATCGAGTCGCCGATGTGAAAAAATTGGGCGAATCCAAATCGAATAAATAATCTTTATCCCTACTATACACCGCTGTAAAGTTCTGCCTCATCGTCGGGAAAATAGTTGTGTCGACATAATATTTATTCATGACGCGCCGGAATAACGAATTGACTTCCTCGATAATAATGTTACTGCTTGTCTGAGGCATGTGACAACCAGGCAGTTCTCTCATTGGCAGTCTGAGTTTCAATATTTCAGCATATCGTCGCAAAACTTCCTTGGGCGCGTGAATCTTTATGAAGTGCAAGCCATTTGATTCCACTTGTTCGTACTCCAATTGTAGCCCTTCTTTTTCCAGATTCTTCTCAAATATCTGAAAATATAACGCGAATTTGTTGTAAGACAGAACTGATATATACTTTATTTAAATAGTAATTTGTATTCTTACTCTTCTACGTTCGACACTGCGGTAGGTCTGTGCTTCTCCGTTATACTCATCCCACACGAGTACGAAATCAACTGAACGTATCTCATCACGAAAATATAAACTATATCTTGTACCAGAAACAGAAAGCTAGAATATATCAAAATATTATATTCATATTTTTTTAATCCTTTTATATCCTGCGCTAGTAACATGAATTTTAATTTTTCCATTAGCAATAGGAGTCTTCGAGAAACAAAGCAAATTTTTTATTCCGGATTATATAAAAATTGAAAAAAATTCTAATATATCTTCTAATATATAAAGCTTTAATAACGAATTTTTACCATCATGAAAGTCGAATTGTATTTTACTTATTTATTATAGACAATTTAAATTTATCTATTAAGATTCATAATCAAAATATCAATAGTGATTTTAGAAGATCCCAATTGCCGGCAGAGTTAAAAAAGTAACTGTAATTTAACATAACTTAATCTATTATTCATCAGTTTTTATAATTATACAAAATTAAGTTTTCATTAGTATTTCTTTAAAATTAAAAATAACTTTTAAAATTAGCATTTTTAAAGGCATTGTTATTATCAATTGTAATATCATAATTCATTTTATTAATTATTGACTACAATTATATTGAAAATATATGTTATAATAGTTTGTTATACAATAATAAGATATAAATGAGACAACAACTCTAGTGACCACTAGAATCACATTTATCATCTTACTTTAAATCATAGAACACGTGAAAAAATTGATTCTTACCAATCTTGTGTCATGTATATTGTTCTTCTTGTCCATGTAACTTTCATTTATAATCGTTTCATTTGTGTCATTATTCACAGTGGATGGATCATCCATAGAGCAGAGATTATCCAAGGAAACTGCGCTGTGCATGCTGTTCACACTCATATCGTCCTCGTATAAGGTATTACGAATGCTTTGATACAATGTTTGTTGGGAGCCTTGGTTCAAACTGTTCTGCATCGACTGATACAAGCTTGATTCGGGAACACTGCTTTCATGTCGTTGCGCGCATGTAAGAGAAACCTCTTCGTCATCCTCTTCCATCGTTTAATAAATTCGTGGATTGTCAAACCCTACTTTATGCAAATCAAACAAACGTATGCATCGTGCAAATCGAAAGGAAAAAAAAATCAAGAAACATATAACAATTGATATCTCATTGGTATCTTCTTGTATATAATAAGAATGATTAAAATAGCAATGAAAATAAAATCTGTAATTGAGAAGCTTCTCATATTTCTTTAATTTTAATGACTTTATTCTTTAAACAAACATTTTTAATATTGCATATAAATATGTATATATGTATATGGTAATAAAATTATAATTAAAAATAAATTAGTCTGCTGTTTTCACAACAAGTGAAAATCTGTAATTGAGGCTTTTCATATTTTTGCAACTTTGCAAAGCATGATCTTCATTCTCTAAACATACATATTGTGTATGCATATAGCAATAAAATCATTTATAAATAAATTATATACTGTTTTCACTTGCTAAAGCTAACCAAAATGTAATGTGCTTTTGAGAGTTAGATCAAGCTTGCATCCAGAAAATATAATCGCAAGATCCATTGTAAGGCCATTTAAAATCATGCTCTTTGTTTCATTTTTTTTTCCAACAATATCATCGAAGAAAGAATTACATTCTTACCTAATGCTATCCTCGGGTCCATTTACGATACTGCCACGTTTATCTTTGGAAGACTGCGTTTTAATCGAACTGCTCTTGTAAGGCACGGTCTATATCGTTGTAAAAAGAATAGAGTAAAAAATTTACAATTATCATTGTTTTTGCTGTATGATACGAACTTCGAAATGATAGTTACATGCTGTGTCACATACCGAATAATAGACCTACGTCACGCGTGGTCGTCGCCTTTTAGAGAACCCACCAAAATCCCATCTCATCCGACGCACTGCAGGTACAGGAGCGTACATACATGATGTTCACGTGATTATCAATGACTAATAAACTAACTTTCGAACTTATAATCACACCGTGTTTATTGCTGCGAAACGTGAAAACTATACCTGTTTCATTTTTCATCATATAACAAAATAATTTAAAACATATACTTCATATACATATTACAATCATAATTATTATGAGGAAATAGATCCAGCAGATAGAGTCCTCTTATTCTTATACATAATAAAATTTCTTATACATATACAGGGTGTACCGCGAGATTTTTCTTGCCGCTTACAGGAAGATATAAGATAGGATCGAGATGAACACAAAAGTCATATCGCTATATATCGTTTAGCGATGTTTGCAATAATAATGGAGATATTAATTTTTGTAATTGTACTAATGAGAGCACATCAAGAGAAACACTCCAGCTCGAGATATAGTCCGACTTAGTTTATCGAGCATTGGCTGTCAGCAACGCGTTGGAGAGGCAAAAGGGGGAAGCGCGCTGTTGCTCGTAATTGTACTTTCATTAGTACAATTACAAAAATTAATATCTCTATTATTATTGTGAATATTGCTAAATGGGGCTTTTGTGTTCATCTCGATCCTACTTATCTTCCTATGAGCAGTAGGAGAAATCTTACGAGATACCCTGTATACATAAGTTTGAAATTATTAAACTTTATTTTTATTAAATTTTCATTTGTTTACGATAATACATTTTGATTTATCATTTTCCGCGAATGAGACATAAATCATTCTTTTCTATACTAAAGTATACAAAATGAATTATTTAATATTAGAATGTAAGCGACTATCTCCGCAAATGATTGATTATTATAACACATCTAGAAAAGATATACACATGTATATATAATGTTGCGGAAGTGAATTTCCGCAGAGATACTACACACTATCGTAGGAAATATTTCATTTTACGATTTACTCTTTAGTTCGTTTTATTGTCGTTTTGTAAATTGGAAGTTTATTTAATATCCATATGTGTACAAAACGTTCGACCTATATCACTTTTAATTAACAAAATTTATTAGTTATTAATTGGAATAAACGATAAAAATGTTTGATATTCCTCATATAAATACTATATATACATATATATAATTGTAGTTTTATGCAAGAAATGTGTGATCCTATTTGTCAATGTACTTATCCTATAAACACATTTGCAAAAATGTATTTCAATAACAAAATACTTATTATTGAGATATGTGGGTTACATAAACAGATCTTAATACAACTTTATATATATAATAATATATATACATATTATGTACAGAAAGTCATATTTATCAAATTACTAAATAATATATGCAAATATATTATACAATGTGTTTTTATATAAATCTCTCCATTCATCAAATGGAAAGATCCAAATGTATACAAAGTAAATACATTGAAATTGTTATTCTGAATATTTTAAGAGGTTAAAGATTCAATTTTTTTTAGCAGAAAATGATGAATATATGGTAATCATACTTCCTGCATAACTAACGCATTGAGTTCCTCTTCTCCTGGACACAACACTGCATCGATGTTATAAAAAGCAGCGTGAAGCGTTATCATAAACCAAGAAACTCCTGAAAGAGAAGAATATAAATTTAATTACTTTCTGTATCATACAATTCTATTTTGAAGATACTCTTTTACTTACCAAGTACCCAAAAGACAGCTGCATGTGCACCTACTAGGTAAAATACAGGCAGTGAAAAAATTCCAACTAAAGAATACACTTGCGCCAAAGTTAATCTATGATTTAATATCATCAATTCCTGTTTCGAATGTCGCTGAGACAACTTATAACATATTCCAAGGGAAGCGACAACTGCCAGCAACAACAGAGGTGAAGTAAGTCTAAAAAAAAATTATAGATTTTGTCTCTCTCTCTCTTTCACATATAGTTATATAAAATCATATAAAAATAATTAATTAACTCTGTTCAAGTCTATTTGACCCAAAATATAATTGAGTTTTTAATTAATATTTTATTTAAAAACTTTCCTGTATAATATTTGATAACTTTGTTAATGCAATTCTTTATCTTTTCTCTGTAAAAATGTATTTGTTATTTTTTAGAACTTTTATCATATTGACCCACAATATGATTATATATTAAATTTAAGACCAGTAGGATTAATAGAATTATTTTTAGATATTAATAGATTTTATAGATATCATTAATGCAATATTAAGTATTTCTTACAAGCAGTATATCACTAGTCCAATAAACACAAACAGATAATTGCTCTGGAAATATTCAATGTTCTTCACAATCCGCTTGCTCAATCTATTTATATTGGGTGGCGGTCTGATGTTGTTTGTGTTAAGGAACAATGACCATGGTCGAATATTTGCTTTTCTATGCTCGATCCAGTTTTGGGCTTGAGGATAGCCTACAGCTATCTGTCCAAGTGGCAGCTGAGGTAGTTGCAAAAATTCAAATCTATGAAATAACATAAGCAGAAAAATCAATTAATACAAATAATCAGACAATACAGGAATCTTTATATCCTGATTTTCTACTCTGCGTTTTCGATTTCTTCAACATCAAAATCGCTTTCGTGAAATATGTTCGAATTATTCACGTTGATGAGTTATTCATAACAAGTTAGTAATTAAATCTTTCTTACTAGGTTGCTACGTCAACGCACAGTATGGCACTTGCTTATAGGTTAAGTTAGATAAATCTTATATAAATCTTAGGTAAATCTAAAAGGAAAATGTATATTCATTACCCATTTGTAGTTTTATGATTATCTGGCGGGGTCTGCATTTCCCCCATTGGGACTTCCACGTGTGCCATGACTTTCTGAGGCAAAAAATAATACTCCAAAATTATCCTATTTTTATCCGCTGTCGAAGTCTCGCCTTTTGTTGTACGTATTCTGCTCTCTTATTTTAGTTCACACTTTCTCGTTTATTTGTGTTTGATCTCATATCTTTCTTTTCTCCTAAAAGTGTGGATACACACACACACACACATATATATTTTCCTTTTAAAAATAACAGAAAACGTAGAGACGCTGCAGAACAATGAACAAATTTGATGTAATCTACGTTTATACCGGGTGATCTTAATTATCCATGCAAGAACAATGCAAGTGAATGGTGTATGATATTTGAAGCTGATATGTATCTATGATCTCATGTCAGAATTCAAAAAATAGAAATAGAACTCTACTTATTAATTTTATAATCAATATGAAATACACGAATTTTTTAGAAAATAATTTTAAAAAACGTTTGATCCTATTAAAACAAAATTATTTGTTTTTAAACAATATTAAGAATCTTTATTTTAGACCGCATATGTAAGAAACACAAATAATTTTTAAATATTTATTTTCACATTAGATAACTTTATTACATATTTCACGTGTGATTTTCTTTAATATTATATGTATCAGTACAGAATAACATACTAAGTTTGCCAAAAAAATATTTTACCTGAAATAAAGACATGATTTTTGCTTTCATAAAATAGTTTTTTATTTTAGATAAAAATCTTTTTCAGTGATTAATGTTTTTCGAACTTTTTTTTTTTAAAGCCTGCTCTATAATCTATTTTTTGTTTCTTGTTTCTTGTCTTTTGTTATTTTTTACATCTTGTCTTTTTGCTTCTTATCCGATTTTTTATTTTATATCGTCCGAGATAAAAGTTAACGAATTTCGAAAGAAACAAGGAATACCTAGCAAAAAAATACAATTGATAAAAAGTTCGGTTGCAAAGAAAAAAAAAGCAAAAGTAAAAAACAAGAAACAGGAAACAAAGAGTTCATTGTAGAATAGGCTTAAATTTTTTGTCATGGTTGATTCTCAATCAGTAATGTTTTCACATCCGTAAAATATTAAAGAAAGCCGGAAAATTTAAAATATAGGTATCGAAGACCGATTTGTGATCAAAGTGAAGTCCGAAACTTCTTACTTTCTAATTTGAATTTTAGAATGTAATTGTACTTTCGCAACGGATTTTAAAAATGATATTATGCAACATCATTTGAAGTTAATAACACGGAAACAATATATTGAATTAATGATGAAGAATAAAAAAATAAATTATTAAATTCGTATTTCGTTAAAAAATAATTTTAAATATTTGAGGAATAACATCATTAAAATTTAAATAATTTATTATACTAAAAAAGAAATTATAAGTCATGAGAATCATCTGTAAAAATAATTTGGATTAATAGAATAATTTTCTATCTTAGGAAGTGCCTAATATCTAATCTTTTTTCCGATAAAGAATGACGTCATTTAAGATTTCTATGACGACTATTCTGGCTAGATATATATATATATATATATATATATATATATATATATATATTA
>NW_012130119.1:159800-175746 GCF_000143395.1 Atta cephalotes | reverse complement strand
ATATATATATATATATATATATATATATATATATATATATATTTATATATATTCTTTATCCAGTTGAGATAATGCGATCGTGTGTACACATCAGGGGAAACGTACTGCTTCTATTGAAATGTTTTTCTTGTGATGCTCGCTATCTCAAACATCCAGACTTCCTTCGAATCCACCTGCAGAAGCCCACTCGGATATGTATCTTTTTTGCCATCAGGGTTCCTGGTGCAAATCGTGCTTGGCGAAACTTCGTTTCGCTCATCGTCGAATTTCCATAGTACATCGCGCAGGAAAAGTTGATGCATTCTTATTGCATGTACATTGTTCAGTTGACTTCCCAATTGATAATCGATCTATATCTGCTTAAGCACATTATATTGTTGATATATGTATACTATATTCGATTCAAAAAGATCGAGTAATCTAATTATATTGAATTCTAATTATATTGAATTATATTAATACTATAAATAGTATTATTATTATTTTTTTTAAGAAATTTATTGAGTTAAAAATTCTTTTAAATAATTATAAATTTTATAAATTACTATTCTTATTCAGAATTAATGAGATAAAAACAGAAAGATGAACATACATTTTTAAGCTAAATTATAAAAATGTAAGAAAAGAAAATTGAAAAAAATCTTTAAAAATTTTTCAAAAAATTTTATCTATCAAATTAATGAAAATAATTATGTCTGAATAATTTAAGAAATAAGAAAGAATAATTAATTCGAGAAAGGATGAAGAAAGGAATAACAAAAGAGAAAAGATTTAACGTAAGGGTGCCGCTGTCACACGAGCCGTTCCTGTTTCCGATGCCTCTTTCCACGTTGGCCAGCCACAGGTTGCAGCTGCTCGACGAAAATTTCTCTGCAGTGAAACTTTTGTCGCAAGAATGGGTTTATTTCCGTAAAAGAAAACAAGAACTCCTGAGGCGTCATAGGTTCATTGTGATGTACCTTGTGAGACACTATATAGAAAACCATATCCTACGTTAATTAAGAACCAATAAATTGTATTCCATGACGAAATTCGATGTGGTCCGTCGTTAAAACCATCGGCCTTCGGTCCCAAGACGAGGCGGTCCCAAAGAGATGAAATAGTCGACGGCAGATGTCCAGCCTGGCCGAACAGCTGCTGCAATATCGCACAGTGTAGATATATCGCTCGTGATACTCGGGCCAATAATTGCTACCTCGCGATCCGTCGTTTTTACATCGTGTTGATGATCCTTTAAAGAATTAAAAATAGACGAAACGTGCTTTAGTAATGATCGAATCACGAGCGTCGAACGATCGACAATGTCAGGATGAAAAAAATTTGGACCTAGTCAGAATCTCTCATATCCAGCATTTCTATCAATTAATTTGAATCTTGATTGAATTCTTCATCTTTTTCTAGTTCTAATTGTAAAAATTAGAAAAAACAATAAATGGAACCGAAATTAAAGTTAACTTACAATGACAGAAAACGGACAACAATCTCCTACTGGGATTTAACTTTACTATTATATACGTTCAAAATATTCAAGAATATTCCGACATCCTTTTATCTTATTTAATTCTTTGTTCTATTGTTGAACAAATTGTAGAACAATTGTAGAACTCAGTATAATAACTTATCTCATAGTTAAATATTTGAATCAATATACAATTGTAAGGTAAATACTGGCCCAGATAACACAAAGAAAGACATAAGAAATGTGTCTTTGGCATATAAAAAAATGTCTTTAAAGATGTCTTATATCTGTGTTATCTAGGAAGTTGTCTTACATTTTTTACATGAAAAGACTAAGTAATAAAAATTCTCCAAGTAATAAAAATTCTTTGATTCATGTTAGATCAGCCAAGCAAATAAAGTTGGCGAATTACTTGATGTTTGTTCATTTGCAGAAAAAAATTTAAACCGCAAAAGATTGATATAGCAATCGAGATATACATATAATACAAAATAATAATTTTAAAAAAATTATTATATTATATGATAGAATTATATTATATATTATATATTATATATTATATAATGTAACAATACACTGAGAGAAAAATGAAATATTGCGAGGCAAATGTTACTTACAAAATTTGATTATGATGACAAAATATACATTTCTGTGAAATATATTTTATAGAAATATCTGAAATATATCTCATTAATTGCAAAAAAAAATAAGATGGCTTATTTGCTAGGAATAAAATTTTATTTTGCTCGTATTTAAATGAATATTTATTTCAATAAAATTAAATATGTTTCTCACAAATATATTTTTAGACATCTTTTTCTCAATGTATAATTATATATATAATTATATATTGTTTTTTAAAAATGTTAATATTTCTTGAAAAAAAATGATAATTTAATACATGTATATTTTCATATTTTTACTTTTTCCTTGATTTTATCCTTTATATTCTTTCGAACCAAATATCGATCACTATTCCTGAAAGGCAGTTTCATCTTTATTACTCTTTTCAAATAACACCGATCCTCCCTCATGCATTCGATAACGTCGCATATTACTTACCAGATAATACTATACGTTCTATTCCCAGTAAACGAGAATGGATTGAAATGAATTGAAAATTCAGATTTTCAAAAATATTGATTCATGAATATTAAAATGAATGCTTTTCAATTCTGAATGCATTTTTATTTATAGGAATTGGAGTATATCTCTATACCTTTCAATCTAAAAATATTAATCAATATAAATATAAAAATTAATCAATATAATAATATTAGCTTTTTCTATGCATTGTGAATACTGTTCAATTCAAAATTTTGAATAGGAAAAGCAGTTTTTCAATTCAATTGCATCCAATTGAATCTAATTGAATCCAATTGAATCCAATTAAATCCAAAAAAAGTATTCGCTATTTGAAGTATAAAAAAATTTCAATTCATTTTAATTTATTTTTGTTTGCTGGGTTACTCACATATAAAGGAAATTTTCGGAGGAAATATCATCTACGTATGAAAAATTATCGTAATAGCATTCACCGATGCGAGTCGCTTCACGAGTAGACGGAGAGTTTGAATTTCGAAAAAGTATCTTGAAAAGTATCGCCGTTTCTCCTATCGTCGCGCATGTCGAAAAGTCAACGATTCAAAAAAATTCATGTCTATCGTTTCATTTTGGTTTCACAGGAAAACAAAACGGCGTAATAAGGAAGTGATTTCTATTTTATTACTTTTCGACGTCAAGAAAGACCTATGGGAAAATATGTTGTGTGGAAAATAGTAGAATAGTATAGAATTTCGCCGAATTCACAAGAATCTACCCCTCGGCTCCATGCAGTCCAAAACAGGCCGGTAGGTACCGCGGTGATGGAAGAACGGCAGAGCACCAATTAGAGACTGCGTTACATCCGTTTGGTCTCCGTACCGAGCGCGTTGATTGGTCGGTCGGCCGACCGTATACCGTCGGTCACTCCGCTCTGTCCCAGCGGCCATCATAAACGCCACAACGAACGCGATCGCCGGAATGAACGGTGCTCTCGTCGGAGCTTTGGATGAACGCGGTCGCGAGTGTGTTAACGTCGACGTCGTTAGTGATTCGATCAATTCTCGATTTCGTCTTAGCTCTGCAACAGCCGACATTTACTCCAAGTTCTTTTAGTCTAACTTTTTCCTTTCCCGTAAATTGTGAATCGTGAGAAGCGTTGCGGCACGCACGCCGCACGTGCGTGACGTGATCGTACGGCTTGCGAAGATGGAGGTCGCACGGAAGGTGCACTACGACGCGTGCGACATGCAGAACGGCGAGCTCACCTGGAGCTGCGGTGGTGCCGGTGACGCCGGCGACAACAGCCCCGAGTGCGATGTCCTCGACTCCTCGGTCGACGACTTCGACTCGCCGCCGCCACTACAGCCGCGCAAGCTGTTCGACGCGACGGATTGCAACGACGACGAGGGCCAGCCGATGAATAACAACAACAAAATTCCGATCTTCGTTACAGGTTAGAATTTTGCATCTCATTGAGTTTACTCCTGGACCTTTTCTACGTTTCGTCTCTTTTTTCCGACATCATATCCATGTTTTGTATTGTATTTCATTGTGTGCCGTTTCAAGTGCAGAAAGTATAACACGGTGCAGCTACGGAGAACGGAACTTTACATTTATTCTCGAGATTCTCTAATGTCTCGAATATTTTATTGCATCCGAATATTTTATTGCATTCTTTGTACTTTTATCTTTCCCCGATGTCTATTTAACACCTGTTTTATGTGTGTTGTATGTCTGTTTGAAGTGCAGAGAGTGTAATAGAACGATATTTTACGTTTTCTTATATTAAAATTTTTTTTACTCTTTATTCTTCTCTGTTCCAATGGCTATTTAACATCTGTTTTTAATTTATCCTTCATCGCATACCGTTTTACGTGTAGAGAGTGTAACACGGTGCAGCTACGAATAGCGGAATCTCAAATGTTTGTTCGTTTCATTATTTGAATTTTTGTCAACTTTCTCTCTCCATACGTTTAATTATGTATGTTTACTTAATTTAAAATGCAAAAAATGCAACGTGGTGCAGCTACAGAGATTCTTTCTCTTCGTGCTACGTCACGGCGTCCCTGCCCCCCTGGGGCGAGTGGTCGGAAATGACCTCATATTATTTTCATTTACGAATCCAATTCACTCGGAAACGATTCCATTTGTAAAAAACGGTTTATGGAAACAGTTCATTTTAAAACAAGGAATTGCGAATTTTTGCTCATCGTGTTAATTAAGAAATAATAATCAGGACGCATTGCGAGTTCGTTTCCATGCTCTATGCCAGAGAAATTTTGTGAGAGCCTGTTTTATCAAAATTCAATCTTGTTACAAAACACATGGATTTTAAGCTAATATTAATATAAATTTAGGCAAATAAGAACTAGAACAGTTTATTATTTGTGTCTAATTATACAAAATTTTTTTTCCTTTAATTCATACAAACAAAAGATCAACGTTTCGATTGTCATCTGCAACCATCTTCAAGACATGGATTTTAAACTCTTTGTGTCGATTACCAGTAGATATAAATGTAAGAAGTAGATGTATCACGCTAGTTTTGCCAGAAAATTTCTATTCCCATCTGATTCCAGATGACTCTGCATTTCTTTGTGTTATGTTCTTTATATTTCTGAATAGCTGTTACCTCCTGTCTTATAAATTTCTTTCTCTTCTCGTTTTAAGATTTCAAATACTTGTGTGATGTTGATTTAAAATTGCATTAGCGCATGATGCGAAATTATTGATATTGACACATTTGACAATTTTTTTGCATCGTGTATACTTTCTGTAAAATCTTCACTTTCCGAAATTACGATCGTAAATTATACGACATTCTGATTACGATCGGTTTTTTAGTTAAAAAATTATGATAACATCGGTGATTTTAGATTTTCTTTGTACTGATGATATCATCATAATTGCATGTAATAATTATTACATGCAATATTGTACATATAAGACGCCTAAACTTATTGACGACACACACACACACACACACACACACACACACACACACACACACATACACACACACACACACACACATGTTTAATAAAATTAATTCTACTTGTTAAAAAGTAATCATATTCTCGTAAATAAAATTTTTAATTCGATTTTTTATTGACTTGTCATTTTGTCTAATGAGATAAAATTTTATTAACTATATTTAAGTGCGTATACCGTATCTTATTTTCTTCGTTTTTTATTAGAATTTTTTATGGTTGTGTTACAAATTTACAGAAAATTCATATATCTTTATATTTTAATTTATTCCATGATTTTAGTATTAAACAATATTTTTGAAGTTATTCTAAGAGAAAAAAAATGTAATTTAAAAGTATAATAAGTATAATAAAAAGCTAATTCAGATCGGTTTTTAAATCATTATCTATGAATTTTATGATGATTACAAGCTTTTTATGTGGAATAAATGTTTATTTACAGGTACTCCAGCCATCAAGGCTCCCATTAGTCGTGAAAGTGTTTTTCACAAAAGTTCAATGGGGTGTAGTCCACCCTACAAACGTGTTAGGGCATTACGTCTATTCGATTCGCCTACTACCCCTAAAACTTTGATAGAGAAGAGCGTGTTACAAACTCCGATACCTTCAAGATGTTCTAGATTTTTTACTCTAGAAAAACCTAAACCTTCTAAGATAAGCCCCAGTTACCAGAATAAGTTCGAAAAACCCGCCGCGAATGTAAATCCATTCACACCTACTGGCATGTTAATAACAGCAAAGAAAAGAAGCAGATCTAAACGTAGTCTCAATGGGTACGTATTCGAACTGTATATCTTATAACTATTATTTATTTTCTGTAAAATCTGTGACTAAATCTATAATCACAATAATAAAGTATAATTCAAATGCTTATCTTTACTATTCACAAACTAAAAAAAAGATTTTTTTCCATTCGTGATTCTTGTTTGCGAAGATTAAATTTGAGATTTTATTCTGATATGTTATTCAAATATTAAATTTTAATATTAAAAATGCTAAAATATTTCGGTTTATTATATATATCGGTTTGTTATAAAGTTTTTTATAACTTCCAGAAAGAAAATCTGCTTCAGATTCATAACTACATTACTTTTCTTTCTTTTACAACAGTAGTAATAGTAGTTCACCGGATATGCAAGTACCAAAGTTTGACCTCGCTGACTCCGAAGATTCCGACAACGAATACGAACACGTGACGAAACGTGTAGCACTGCAGGATTCGAATATATCGCGTTATCATAAGGAGTTCCACGAACTCGGCTTGATCGGGATCGGTGAATTCGGCTCCGTGTACAAGTGCATCAATCGATTGGATGGATGTACATATGCCATCAAAAAGAGCATCAAACCCGTAGCTGGCAGCATTAATGAGAAGAACGCGTTGAATGAGGTGTACGCGCACGCTGTGCTCGGCAAACATCAGCATGTGGTCCGTTATTACTCTGCTTGGGCGGAAGACAATCATATGATCATCCAAAACGAATATTGCAACGGTGGTAGTCTTGCGGACACGATCCTCTTAATGCAAAAACAAAAGCAGCGCTTCAGCCAGGCTGAGATGCGCCAATTGCTATTGCATGTGGCTGAAGGACTGAGGTACATACACAGCATGCAACTTGTGCACATGGACATCAAGCCTGGCAACATTTTCATCACCAAGGAAAAGAAATTGCGAGCCATCAACTATGACTCCGCGGACGACGGTTTTGACGAGGATGAAAATGTCGACGAGGAAATCACATACAAAATTGGTGATCTCGGCCATGTCACATCTATCAACAATCCGCAGGTGGAAGAAGGCGATTGCAGATACCTTCCAACAGAAATTCTGCAGGAAGATTTCAATCATTTACCGAAGGCCGATATCTTTGCCTTAGGATTAACCGTTTACGAGGCGGGTGGCGGTGGACTTCTGCCGAAAAACGGGCCTATGTGGCATGACATTAGACAGGGGAAATTACCAGACTTGCCACACTGCAGTCGCGATTTGAACAACTTATTGAAGGTATGATCTTACTTCTGAAGTTTAATGACAATTTATTATTTCTTTTTCCAGCGATCTATCGGATAAGTCTTGTATCATGTTCCTAATATAAATTATTTTGATCTTTTTTACATTGCTGTTTTATGTTATTCACAGCTGATGATTCACCCCAATCCAGAAATGAGGCCATCAGCGATATCTTTGATGCAACACCGAGTCTTATGTCCGATCGGAAAGAAAACCAAAGCGCAATTACGAAGAGAATTGAACGCTGAAAAACTTAAGAATGAAATCTTATCAAAACGACTCCATGACGCAGCAATGTGCCTGAAGTCCATTGCACCGAACGTTGTCGTCGAGGGTAGTAATAGCGATCGACAATTGCGACCGATAGCCAGCAGATTATCGTCATCCCGTGTTATAGGCAAAAAAGTTAATCGTAGTAATAGCACTACGAACTTTTGAATCAATTCGTTAAAATTTTGACACCGGTAAAATTTCAAAAGGTCGAACTTAAGGAAGCGATCGATTTCCTGAAGTCACCTTAACATGTGTGATACCGTATCTAGTTTTTTTTAAGTACGATTTCCCAGTAAAATAAGACGTTTACACAACAGAATGCTGAATGAAATTACATACGATTGTAAATGAGCATTCTCCCTATGATGATTTTCCTAATACGATTGATGTTTATTATATAGCTGTAAACAACGTATAATATCTTACAATTAGTATCCTTATTATACTATAATATGGTTGTGTATTTTTTTGAATTGTTATCGAAAACGAAATTTGTTAGTATACGAGCGTGTGTAGCAAGCAAATAAGTTTACGGTTAATTTCTGGAATAGCACTGAGGGAGCAAAGTTTGGTTTAATTTAAAGTATAATTTACATTCAAAACACACAAATGTGACAAGATTAATATTAAAATGGAGTTGGTTAGTATAAAAAAATTTTTTCTAAATTATGAAATGAAACTGCATTCTAGCAGGCTAATTTTGTGTAGTAAGAAAGTTTTTGAGACCATTCAAATGTTCTTTCATGTTTCAATGTTGGTAGAATCTCTTGCACTTCTTGATTCTTTCTCTACATACTGGACTCTAAAACTTTTCTTATTTTGATAAAAAGTTTTGATTTAAAATGATTTTATTATATCTCGGTATGCAGTGCATGCGGAGTATAATAAGTAAAAATCGCATGTAAGCGAAATGAAATAACTATTGCGACTTTTACAATTTTTGCATGTTCAATATTTATATGTTATAAAATCTAAAAGTTACACTTTTCAGGAATTATAAGTTTATAAATTATTTTTTTAACGTTTAAACGTTTTTTCTTTTTACTTTATATAAATGAACTTTTTTGTAAAAATGACAATGCACGATTGAACAAGTATGTTCTGATGGCATTAATAACAACGAAAATTGTTCTTATATCCTCTTAACCTGCTTTCGCTTGCCGATTGTAACGTTTACCTTACAATCACACCAATGCATGGACAATTTTGTATCCTAGGAAACCAAGTTTTACCTGTACAAAAATAATAAGTACATCCATACACTGTTTATCTTTTATTGTCTTTTTACTTCAAGTCAGTTTTGCCAAAAAGTAATAGAAATGTCACTATCTATACATTCTATACCTTTAAGATGTATAATTTAAGTTTTAGCTATAGCGCGAAATCTCAGGATAACGAATATATTTTTCTACTGTAATATAACGTTTTATATGATGCGCTGCTCATTACTAAGCTGATTACCAAGTGCCTTTTATTATCGTAAAACTAAACTGTCATAAAACTAAAAATTTTTATGTAACAATATGCAGATTACTGACTGCATATATAAATTTCAAAAATAATATTTTTATATTAATGATTCGTGATTCATGATTTTCTGTTACAACAAAGTTAACTACGTATTAAGGCTAATGTAACATTCATTTACACTTTGTTTTTACAGCTTATGCCATAGAAGAGAAATTAACGTTTCTTATATTATTTCTATTAGCGTCTTTCTTCCAATAATACGCATATAATTTTACAGTTACGAAAATGATTTTATCAAATGATTTTGTCTGTAGCTAATATTTACAACCTGAAAATAAGTACTATTCAATCTTAAAAATTAACAAAACAACATTCACACTCGAGGTAAAATTTAAGAAACAGATTTTAATATCTTTTAAATGTTAATTTTCATAATAATTAGCATTTATTTAATAGCATTGGACAAATTAAAGAAATGCAAATTAATGCTCATATTATATATTAAGGATTATTCTAAATATAAGTTACATATGTAAAAATCAAATTTGATAACTAAAAAATTCTTAGTGTTTCATTCAATTAATTTGTTGCTGTTGGATTGTTTTGTTTCTTTTTCTTAGAAATGAACAGATACGCTTTTTTATATGTAATCTATTTTATACAAAATCATTTTATTTATAAAATAATGTAAAATTAAACACACGAGTATCTAAATGCGATTACACGTATGAAATTTTGAACTTTTTAATACAGAGTTATAATTATCTTCAATATTCTCCGAAATTTGTATTTGATTGAACTATGATGTTCAAAATAATGCTTGATATTGTGTATGCATTCTTTTAATTTGTCTATTAAAATACTATTAAATAAGTGCTATAGTTATTACCAAACTTTTTTTAACGCTATAAGAACGATATAATAAAATTTGAAATCTGTTTCTTCAATTTCGGATTAAATATCTCTTTGAAAGTATCACAAACTGAGTTTCCTTCGAAAATAACGACACGAACAGTTGTTAATATGGATATGACAGTTTCCAATCATGAATGACAAATTAGTTCCTAGGTTTTTTTATTACATTCTGTTAATATTTTCTTCGCATATTAGATCCGTTCGCGCTGCTTATACTTTTTGTACGCAGCATCTTCGCTTTCTCTCTCTTCAGGGTCGAATATACGCTATTTCCTTTAAATGCAGAAATTTTTGAAGATACAAGTAGCGCGAACAGACCTATCGAAAATTTTATTTCAATGCCGAGAAGAACTCTGTGCAAAAACCAGTCAGTTGTATTTTTTTTAGCGAAAATTTTTGAGTGAACTTAACGGTTCAAACATTCCTTACAAAAAAGCGGACAACTCCGAACTAAGTTTATCCATCTTTACATATTTTAACGGTTTTCATAAAATATTTCGCACATACTTGCAACAATCGTTTTTTGTTAATGTAATAAGTTTAAAAAAAAATGGCCTTAAACAGTTTTTGCATCGAGTTTTTCAATTGCTACGAATATAAACATTCATATGCTGCTCAGGTAATATGTTAGTGTTCATTTTGCAGGATTTTACAATTTCCCAAAGATTGACGTTAATAGTTAATATACGCATTGACTTCAGTAAATGTTTCTTCCAAACAAAATCTCAAAGTCAACTTCGTTACTTTATTAAATTTTAAAGCATGCTTTGATCTAATTCAAATCTATGAAAAACAAGGGAAGTTTGTAAAATGCTATTGTGTGATTATTTTTTGAGTAATTGAAATGTGCAAGTATGTGTATAAAATGAACCATTGCATTTTTTAAGAATGGGGTCATAAGGAGAAATCATACAGCTATCAAGAATATGTTACTGTCATTGTTAATACAAATTTTTAAATTTGCTGTATGATTATATCCATAACATCAAATTGTTTTATATATTGTATTATTTTCTTACATTTTTTTTTACAGGACATTGTTCGTGTAATAAACGTTCATTATATTTTAATGTGCTGTATAAAACGATAGAAATTAACAATATAATGATGCAAAATATGCATTTAATTAATTTATAAATGAATTGAATGAATAAATTTAATTGATTTATTAACTTAATATTAATTGATCAATATATTAATTAAATTAATGGACAATTTAAGGTAATATAAGCAAAATATTTTTTTCATTATATTTGTATTCTTTATATCGTTTTATATAACAAAATGAGACATTCTAATATACTTTTATTATACAAACATATTATTTTTTACATGCGAGAGCGTTATATTCGCAAAAGATAAAGAATATGCATGAATATTTTTCTAAACGGAAAAGAGAAAGAGCGAAGTTGCGAAATATACTAGTAGCATAATGAACTAAACTTAAACTTTATAGCTTGCTTAAGTAAATTTACGCTTAAACATAAATTGTTTCTATTATTATTATTATTATTATTATTATTATTATTATTATTATTATTATTATTATTATTATTATAAACGATTAACTGATTATCATATACTTTCTGTTCTTACAGTCTCCATCATGTAATTACGAAGAATGTTATGTTGCGCAAGATCTAACTCAATAGTTTCAGCGAGCGCTGGTAAACATGCGTGTGCAAATCAGCGAATTTAGTTCGTAGGAGTCTTTGTAAAAATTAACAATATCTCGAAGTACGTATTACCTAATTTGAGTAATGAGCGTAATGCATCACGTATTGATTCGATTGGAAAATTATTGTTAATGTTGTATGATTTGCATTTTTCTTTCATCATTGAATTTATTCCTACTGACATTTTGTGAGATAACATTTCAAAATGAATAAAAAAGAGAGTAAGAAAAATGTATTACTAAATATGTTCTTATGAGAATTCCAACTAAAGACCGAACTCAGACAATATCGCCGTTTTGATGATAAAATATGACTTAAAGTCTGTGTCTACGATGCTAAAAATCTGTCGGAGATCTTGGAGAAAGAATTGACGCATTAATCATATATAGGGTTGGTAAGTAACGCGTTACTTACAATGTCGTTTCGTTACAATTATTTTTTTCGGAAACGAAATTCCTTATAAATATTAAAATCGATCAATGAGATAGTAAATATGCAGAATTTAAATTCACAATTGACAATGTAAACACAAAAGTAAATGAGAAAAGAAAAATGACGTAATGCCCATTCAAATCATCGCGGTAGTGTCTGGTATCAATTCTCATTGGCTACATTCAGTAGAAAAAAAAAAAATAATTAGTTGGTGCTTAGTGATTCTTTAATATGATTGGTTCTTGTCTTTATTAGTTCTTTGCTGAATCTAAATGTAGGAACCAATTATATTAAAGATCGTTAAGTCCTAAAATCCCAGACACAATGCGAAAATTAAAAACACGAATACACAGTTTCTGATTGAAATCATGTTATTTCTATCGCTATCGCTATTCCTTTGCATTGTATCCGAGACTTAATTGATTAGTAGTTTTCTCTACTGAATTGGCTAATTAGAAATATGCGCAATAGCACATTTGAATTTCTTCCGTGATGAAAGGAATAATATATAGGTGCGCTCAACGCTTTACAAGCGTTTCTTTTTAAGGGTATATCCATACAAACTTGCATAACCGCATAATGAGGCATAAGAAATTCAACCAATCAGAGTTCTTTATTTCATAGAAAAGAAGGAAACGAAGGATTTTGATTGGTACATTTTCTTATGTATAACGCGTAAGACATGAATCATTATTCTAAAAAATAACATGTATTTATCAAATTATATTTGTATTTACATACATAATAATTAAAATATGACAAACAGACAAAGTACTTTGTTACTGAATGCGAGCGTGGCGCAGCAGGCAGCGCATGAGACTGCTATGCCCAGAGATCTTGGGATTCCCGGATTCGATCTCGGGCAGAACTGAAAAATTTTTCAAACGCTCGTAGCTTCTCTCGGCAGGCAATAACAAATCACCGAGAGTATCCTTGCTATATACATTTCTTTAACATTCGAAATCGACGTTAAACTTATGACTATGTACAATTAACGTGCGCACTACAAGCATATGAGAGAAACTATAGCAACAATAGCACATTTGACAATTGAAGCATCTAATCAAACTATAAGATAAGTAGTACAGAAAAATATTTCTGTATTACTTTGTACTACTTACCTTACAGTTTGATTAGATATTCCAGCAAACGAGAATGGATTAAAATGGATTGAAATTTTTTTCTAACCGAATGCATATTTTAAATAACGAATACTTTTTTTTATTAGATTCAATTGGATGCAATTGGATTGAAAAACTGCATTTCCTATTCAAAATTTTGAATTGAACAGTATTCACAATTGTGTTTGTGTGCACAGAAAAAGCTAATATTATTTTTAGATTGAAAGGCATAGAGATATGTTCCATGCAATTCCTATAAATGAATAAAAATGCATTCAGATTAAAAAAACATTCATTTTAACATTCGTGAATCAATATTTCTGAAAATCTGAATCCATTTCAATCCATTCTCTTTGCTGGGTACGTCAGAATTTAACCTTGATATCGACAAGATATTATTAAGACTCCTGCATGAAGGGATAACATGGGCTGTTTTCCAGTTAGAATACGAAACGAGAGAAGCTCAATAAAAGGAACAAAGAACAGAGAATAGAGAATAAGAATTTCTATCAGAAATCATGTATTGTGGAATACACAATTTCTGATAGGCTGAAATTCTTATTCTCTGTTCTCTGTTCTCTTTATTGTGCCTCCCCCCCCCCTTACACTGTAAAATACTTGTTGAAATTGAAGTTTAATTTCATAGTGTAACACCAAAATGCATTGCAGTCTTCCATTCTTATTCTTACAATTATGGATTTTTTAATTCATCGATTGATCAATCGCATTATGCACAAATGCAACTTTTACGGAACAAAATTACATTTGCGCACAGTGCGATCAATCGATAAATTAAAAAATTCGCCCTATATTTAGCGTATCAAAAATAAATTTATGATATTTTTATTTAGACTCAAATTATAATTTTTTTCAGAATTGGCGATTTTTGAAGATTTTAAAATTTTAAAGCACTGCTAATTTTAATTTAATTAAAAAAAATTAACCTACTCAACTCTTCAAATTAAACTAAAAATATATTTTTCGGTTGCAAATAATTACATCGAAGACTCCTATTGAGATTTCCTTTCTCAAAACATCATTGGCTGTAAAATTGTAATAGGAAAGACACGGGTACATCTACGTCACTGATATCAACTGGTATCCACTGATATTCAAGCTGTTTCGAGTATTTCGGATTCTAGGAAAGAGGGAAATTTTTCATCGATTTCATTCTGCCTGATTCTGCCTTGAAGATGAAGGTGGCTCGATTATATTACTCGGTTCTATTAATGCGAATGGAGATCCAAAATTAAACGAGAAACAATATAATTCTTCGCGAACCGTGTCGCCGACTAATAGATAACCTCTTCAGTGTCGTAAATAATTCCGCATGTTATTACGTCTGCGAAAGCTATTTTTACGATAAATTCACGAATTCTTTCTTAGATCCACAAATATATAGCTCGCAATATTTTCATTATATTTTAGTCGATTATATAGATATTGTATGTACATACAATAGCGTGTAACAATGCATGTAATGGCTCTGCATAATAGTTATTAAATAAATAATCAACTTCTATTTACAAAAAGGCATTTCTTTATTCGATCGGCACCATTTCAATTCCTATACATATATTATTACAGGAAGTAGTCCTGTGCAACATAAGTTAATTCTTTTTTACGTTTGTTCATCGCTTTCAGATACTTGCGCAAATAAGCTTTTAAGCACAATGAGACAATAGAAGTGCAGCAATAGACGATTGCATAGAAAAATTATCAAAATCGGCGCTTATGCTTCCGATTATTTATAATTGGACACGTTTTTACAGGATCCGTTTACACTGCTCAATTATTATGCTCTTTTGATTTCTTTGTCTGCAAGATTTGAACAATCAGATATAAGAAAATATCACAAAAATCTATATATTAAAATAATTTCGCGCGAATTATCCCCTTATATTTTAATTGTGTAATTATTAGTAATTAATGGGATGCATTTGCAGCAAGTTTTTCTTACGATTTTTCACGTTTTATGCATCTTGTTTCTAAGAATATAATTTTTATTGTTTTTATTGTTTCGGTAAGATTGATCAATTAATTTGAATTAATTTGAGAACGACGTTTGTACGATTAGAATATAACTGCCACAAATGGATTTATGCTATGATGTCTTACTTAAAGTTGAAGAATTAATTTGATTTCTTTTATGCTCTTTTCACTACTTCTTATTGACGGTTTTTGTAGAGTCTGAAAATTTAGCTTTCACGCATGCTTTTTTAGGTAAGATTATCAATGATAACTACCTCATAAATGCATTTTATATTCATAAATAATTTCTGTGAGATGTTGATATGAAGAATACAATATATTTCTCTTTTAGGTACGTTTCAAAATAAATAAAAAAATGAGTGTAAATATCAATCTACAGCCAAGAAAGAAAACTAATCTTTTATATCGATATGGATATGTTCTATTAATGCTCGTATGCATGATACTTGCAACTATTCAACCGCATATTGGCGCAACGAATGGTGAAGAGTTTTCAATAAATACTTCAATAAAGAAAAGAGAAATATATATATATATATATATATATATATATATATATATAT
>NW_012130119.1:156916-158331 GCF_000143395.1 Atta cephalotes | reverse complement strand
ATATAATATATATATATATATATATATATATATATATATATATATGTATGTATGTATATAGATATATATATATATCTCATTGCATTTTTTCAGTAATCTAATCCACTGACATCTTTTAAAAACAATAAAGATGATACATTGTACTGCTCATTATTACAAGAATCGTTTTAAATAGGTATAATAGATAAAAGTCAACAGCCAATCGAGCGAGATGTTATGACTTATGATTGAATCTCATACAATATAGATAGCTATTTGTATTGTATAAATTACAAATATAGTTTCCTCATCCTCGAATGAAAAAGTTCTTAATATTCTCGAAATTACAAGCTCCTACTTATCCTAAATCCGTCTACTATGTACGAGCCTTTAAAACAACAAGAGCTAGGAAAACAATTCGAGTTCTACGTACAAAATAAGAGGACTTGTGTGAAACTCAGAATGACAGGTGTTCCTTTTTTTTCTTCCCATACAAAACATAGTGATTTTATTCTACAAATAAATTTTGGTTAATTATTCCTGTTCGAAAACTTGTATGTTGATTCTCTTTTTCTTTTTTTTCCCTTTCTCTATTTGTGATGCGCCACTTAATGTGGTACCGTCATTGGTGCGCATGTGTATTTTATATTCAATAATATTAACAAATAGTGTAACACTCATGATAACGCTGATGAGCATGTAATTCGATTTCTTCGTGAAAATGGCAATGAATGCATCAAATGGCGGTGCAGCAATGTAGGCGTAAGTACCAGGTCGCGTACGATGATCGGCCCGGATGATCACGCAGTCGTTACATTTGACACCAAGCTCCTGTCACAAACGGCGCTGACGCTGATGCCGATGCTGCTATCGCCGCCAGCTGCGTGATTCACCATCCTCATCTTCTTCTTCCTCATTCTCCTCTAAGAGTAATGCCTCCGTGCCCTGAAGAAATCATTAAAGCCTTTAAAAAACTAATAGCAAATGTATAGATGTTCTGATGACAGAACATCTACATTAATAAAATATTTATTACCGAAAAGTTTTATTAGCCTATATCTCTCTCTAATTGCCCTCATCGACTGGTGCCTAGTAAGTTTTCCTTTTGTTTTATCAATAAAAATGTTTTATTTATTAAATTGGCCAATTAGCGATATACGCCAGAAATGTGCAAGTGGAACCCTCCCATTTATTACATAAAGGACACAGCATGTCATATTAGCTGCGTTCATAATTTCAGATAAATAAAACAAAAATTTTCCTTGTTAAATATTTTCTTGCCTATTTTCGAAATCTAAAAGCCACAGAAACCATTTTAATTAATAAAAAATCTAAAAATTTCAAAAAATTTTAATTTCCAATATGCTAACAAAATAATTTTAAATTTGTTTTATAATTATTTGTATATTCTATTTATTATTATTCTGATTCAAATT
>NW_012130119.1:154990-156896 GCF_000143395.1 Atta cephalotes | reverse complement strand
ATATATATATATATATATATATATATATATATATATATATACATACACAACAAAAAGAAATCTTGCAATATTTTTATCCTATCAATTGGGATAATAATGCATTGATGTTATAACATTGTTTTTCGTTGCAGGTATAATTAACGGTAACTTTATCATTCGCTATTTCGCTGTGCCTTCGATGTACTTAGAAGCCGGATTATTATGTGATCCTAAGTCTTTTTACTCAACATTGAAGGATGGCTATCTTCTGACATTTGTGATGGTTTTCGTGTATATTTTGATGCCCTTTCTAGCACGGATCGGGACGTACCTATTAATGACCTATGCGAAAGTTAATATATGGCTACTCAAAGGAATGGAGGTGATTAAAAATATTTGTAATTAATTAATCTTCGTTGATACACAAATAGATTAAATAAATAAATATATATCTATGCAAAAAACCTGTTTTATTTATGTATTTATAGATAGAAATTAAAACATGATTATTAATGTATGTTTCATTGTTAACACCTATATCTTTCAGGTTCTTTACTGCATGCCACCGCCATTCAGTACGGGACTTGCTTTGTGCCGTTTGGCACAAGCTGATTTGCCTACGAGCGTAATTACTACGTTGGTGTCGCACTTTGGAGGATTATTTTTATCTCCTATTTTACTATATCTAATGGTAATACTTTTTGGAATGAAAATATATTTTCTTACTTGAATGTATTATATATTTCAATACATGCTTATCTTTATATTTTATATTATTTAATGTAATATATATATATATATATATATATATATTTATGGAGTTTACTTTTTTAAATTATATCTATTTCTGAAAAATTATAAGATGTCAAGAATAATTTTTTTTTAACAGTTGGGAACATCTACTCCACCATTAGTTGGAATTAACATTAGAGAAATTGTATACAGTACACTTTTTCCCTTGGGGATGGGTATCATCTTACGGATGTTTGTACTAAAAAATAAATGTTTCAACGTTAATACAAATTGGTTTTCCCAAATTTTATTGCTGGCAATAGCATATCACTGGTTTTGCGATGCTGTTCTGGCAGATGCTTCATCGTTGCAAGCGGTGGATATACTATTCTGTGTACTTATTGGTAAGTTATTGAACTTATATTTAATTTCTCTTAATTACTTCTCGTCTTGAATTTAACACTATATGTATTTTTTCAAGCGTGCCTAGCTCAGATTCTTCTTAGCAGTTTATGCTGGATTTTGTGCTCCCAGTGGTTACCGCGAAATGTTCTGTTGGCTGCATTATTTACCAGCACTCACAAATCCGTTAGTCTCGGCGGTTGGATCTTACGTGGAGCATATCACGGCTCAGCTCACGGGCCAGCAGTGAATTTACCATTGAGAATATTACCTGTTGCACAATTGTTGTTAGGTAGTTTATTAGCCAGCTGGTTGGCTCCATAAAAAAAAATGGAATTAGTAAAATCACGGATAAATTTTAGAAGAAATTTAACAAAATTGAATTATTAAAAGTTAACTATAAATAAAATATGAAATATTGAAAATACATAAATTTAATACATATATCAAGATCGTCAACATTTTTATATTTCATTATTCTAAATTTCTTAAGGACTTTAATTAGACAAACTTCAGAGAATCATTTTATCAAGTAGTTTTATTCATTTGTTAATTAAATTATCTAGAATGAATACGTTTTAAAATGAGCAATTTTGCATATAATAGTTATATATTATTTATGATCGTTACATATTGTATAATTCAATACTTACCTTGAAACTGGATGGAATGGTTTATAAGAATCATGTATTACTGTTTTAATCTGGATTGAAAGAATTTATGTAAATAATGCGCGAAATATTTCATATATATATATATATATATATATATATATATATATATATATATATAT
>NW_012130119.1:141817-153318 GCF_000143395.1 Atta cephalotes | reverse complement strand
TATATAATATATATATAATTATATTTATCATGTCTCTAAACTTACTTCTAAGTCAATATCTTCATCTGCGGTAGGTGCGGTTTGTTCAGAACGCGATGAGAGCTGTATAGATGCGCTCGAGTTAGTACCAGCTCCTCCACGATGTAAATGATGGCCGGATACCCAAGTTATTGATAACAGTCTGTCTTGAAATGTACGTCCTTTCACAAGGGCCACTTCAGCTTCCTTTCTCGATTTGAAATTAATCACAATCGAGGGCGTCGCATCATCAACTATTTGATTCACTATTTCACCAAATTGCTGAAGCACAAAAAAATTGGCAATATTAATTGCATATCATATGTTTATTAAAACATAATAAAAGAAATATGTAATGCCTTATACATAATTATACATAATTATAACAACATGATCAGTTATTAGAAAAAAAAGATTGATTTATGTTTTTAATAATGAAGAAGAAATTTGTGAAAAATAATTAAAACTTTTAGGAATTGGAAATATAGCACAATACATATAACAACTTTTTATGTATCTTTCAGTTATTTTTGAGCAATAAAAAAAAACTGTGGATCCGTCTCGTTTCATGTGCACATGACATATCATTTTATTCTCTTTCTTCATCGAATTAAATTAGGACATAATAAGAAAACAATACATTATCATAAAAGGAATACTTTATATAGAAATATTATAAATATCATAAATACATAAATCTTACTTGAAAATGCGCTAGGACTTCTGCCTTTTCTTCAGTTTCATAACCAGAGACTAGAAGACTCGTTGGCCGATGATCCACTGAGACATGAGCAAAACTTCCTCTGCCGCGACCCCTGAAGGATATCGTATGCGTACCGCGTGCTACTCGACTAACTTTTGCACCTCTACCCACGCCAGGATTCGTGTTCAAACCCAATGCGGCTGCTTGGGCTCGGAGTTCGTTCAATCTCTTCTGCAACTCACCAGCGTCTTGACCTTCTTGTTGTGCGGTCATTAAATCTAATTCGGCATCCAATATTTCCTTCTGCGCTTGCTCTCTAGACTTAACCTGCGACTTATTACCGCCAATCTGACCGTTTGCAGCCAAATCCTTGCGCAAATTGTCGACTGACTGTTGCATAGTCTTTATCGTTGGCATGATCGATTCCTTTTGCTCCGGATTCTTTTCGGCCTTGTCAATCAAGGCACGCAATTCAATCAGATGCTTATCTAGTAACTCTTGTTTCCTTTTGCGCAAATCAGCAGTCAGCTTTATTGCCTCCTTACGTTTCTCCTCCTGCTTCTTCTTTAGTGTTTCCTTCGCCGCTAATATTTCTTGTGTTTTCTTTATCGCAAGAACTTTGTCTTCTCGAGTAGGAATAACAGCAGCTTTAGGTGAAGTTGGAACTAAGGCTTGCGTGACTTGTTCCTCAGTCGAACGACGCGTGGGAACATACTCGTTATCTTCAGTTTTTGTCGATAACGTTACCGCAGCGCCTAGCCTTTCTTTAACAGAGGGACGGCATCCTGAATACAATAAAATTTCTCATTATTAAGTCGCTTAATAATTTAATGTATATCTATATTTATTGTGAATAATAAAAGATGTGTTATTTTACCTGGTGGCACATTTTCGATAGCTCCACCAGCCGCATTATTATTGACATTATTATGCCAAAATACTTTAATAAATCTATTATTTAACACAGCCTCTGCGCTTCTGTAAGCAGACTTTGCTTCGGCTGGTAACTGGAAAGTAACCAAGGCTGCCTCAGGATCGCCACCAAAATTAACTTGGATATTTACAATTTTACCAAATTTGGAAAAATGATTATTCAATTGAGTTATATTGTTTAAGCTTCGTGGAACCTTTTTCAGTTCGAGAGAGCAATTGGCTGGATTATGCACCACTCTCTGTTTCGGTCCTAAACGATTAAAGTCGAATGTTTGTTTGCGTTTTAATGGATTGCTTTGGGTATGGGTTATTTCTGATGAGTTTGTATGGGGAATAACTGGCACACTAATCAGTTCTCTTTGTCCTCTGCCATAAATCCCAGGCGCAGATTGCGGATGTCTACCCCATGGCATTCGTGGCTCCATGCTAGGTGCGTCCGGATTGTATTCTGCAAAAACATCTATCATATTTAATTCATTACATTTTGAAATATATGAAATACCGCGTTTAAACTGTATAATGATACAATATATAATAAGAAATAAATATAATAATTTCCGTTCCTCTGTGCAATGTTCAACTGGTCATAAGTTTATAATATATTCCATATCTTTTAACATTGTTTGATTATAGTAACATGCGTTTAGTATATATATGAAGAGGGCCTAATTGAAAGGCCAAAACATGTAATATCGTAATTATAATTGATTAGACTATAATGATTTTATTTTTTTAAATATAAAGTGTTTGTACTTTAGACTCTTACATGTCCTATTATTGTACAGTATTTATTTCTTATTAATATCAAGTCTTTTTTTATTATTATTAACAATATATAAATAATTATAACACAACTTCATATAACATAGTTGACTCTTTTTTTATAATTTGTCAATTTTAGTTTAAGCCGGAGTTACAATTTTATGTGTGTATTAACACTTCGCAGTTTGCATATTTATTACACTGTTGAAATGTCCGAATAAAACAAATTAAATATAACATGAATAGAGCTACATATTTTTTTAATAGTAAATATGTTCCGAATAGATCATGTTAAGATACATATTGGCAGTACTAAAAATTTTTAGCTTACGTTACATATATTATAAATTTTCAGTATTGGCAACGTATATATCTAAATGCGATTATAATACGATAGCACCTATTAAAATACTTCGTTTTATTTTTAGTTTTTATCTATAACAATTGCATGTAATAATAGTTGTATGTATTTGTCGATTAGACTTATGTTTTTAAGTGATGTCGCTATGCCGTCGGCGAATCACAAAAAGTTAATAATTTACATACAAATAAAAGACATGTGAGCTTTCACAGAAACATGTTTTACTTGTATGAGAATTATTTTTGCCATTAATATTACTATATTTTATTTTATTTAAATTATAAATTTAACAGTTTATAATTTGACTAATATTTTAAATTGTTTAAAAATGGTTAATTTTATAATTTTCACTAATGCTTCTTTTAATATATATATATATATATATATATATACAGTTAAAAATATAGTTTCCTTCTAAAAAAAATTGCTTTATTACGGCATTATATTAAATTACGTAAGATGATTATAAGCTTTACAATATGTAGAAATACATACCCATATTAGAATGATGGTTTCTTAAGTGAGATGGTGGTAAACTGGCAAGAGGAAGATGTGGCGGTGGTGGATTACCATTAGGACCTTGCGGTGGTTCTGGTACCGTAGGTACTGGAACTGTTCCTGGAGCTTGAGCACTATGAGGCCCGAAACTCAAAACACGACTAAGCGCCACATCTTCTAATACAACTGGGTCTGTTCCGTGATCATAAGGGCAAAGATCTCCTCTCATACAATATCCCTTTTCTAAAATAAAGATAAACAAATAACAAATAATATTTAAATGTTATTTAACAAAAATATTCCTTATAATTTTAAAAATCATTCTATTTTTATGATTAGCCTAAATCTTTAAAGAAATGGCAATTTTTTCACAATAGCTGTCTCCTAAATTATTAAGAGATACATACCGTCAAAATCTCTGCAACGTCTCTTTGCTTGTTGTTGAAAAGAACTTGTCTGATTATTTGGAATACTACCCGCAACAGCCACAACACTTTGTATCGATTGACTAGTCGTAGACAGTCTCATGTCCACATCTCCGTGATTACTATCTTGAGTTGGTGTACCACCACCAGGACTTCCCTCTATTCGTTCCGTTCTATCTACCTCTATCCTTTCAAAGCGATCGATCTTCTTTCGCTCAATTGATCTTGAACGCGATCGGGATCGAAGCGGCGTCGGAGATCTATTCCTGAATCTTGCTCGATGATCGCGACTATCTGGACCGTCGCGTATTCTAGGTCGTATCGGAGATGTACTGCGACTCCTAGTACGTCTAAAAGATAAAACTATATAATAAAATATTCAAGGATTGTTTAAAAATTCTAGAAAAGAGACTCAAAATATTTAAAAAAAAGCCTCTTGTGATAAAGTTTCAACAAAAAAAAATTTTATTAAATTCTGTTGTTTATTTCAAAATACAAATACGTGATCGTCGTACCGGCGATCATGTCGTCTGGTACTGATCGGTGGAGATTCGTTTCGCCATGGGCGACTTCTATCTCTTTCTCTATCACGCCGAATGTGTTCTCTACTTCTAGATCTACGTCTGTCTCTTTCCCATGATCGTGATCGTGATCGTGTTCTCGATCTCATTCTCCCACTCCTATATTTTACATAGTATAATAATATAATTGAAATTCCAATATTATTAAGTACTAAATATATTAGTAAATGTATTTAATAATTAATGTACTGAAATTCTTGTATTCTTATATTTTTGAGCTCTCCTGTTTCATATAAACTATAAGCATGATGAGCATTGATTTTATAAATATTGTAAATCATCACAGATAATTCTTTATCTTCAAAGAAAGAAAGGAAAGATTACCTGCTTCGAGATCGTTTTTCCTTTTCTTTATCCTTATCTGAATCAGATTTTCTAGTCTCGCGTTTACTAATTACTGCAGGAGCCGATCCATTAATTTGAAGTGGAGCAGGGGGATTTGTAATAATAGGTACTAGTGGAATTGTTGCATCTATTATTTTCTCCGTTGACGATGATACAACTGGAGCTGATGGATTTACGCCAGGTGGTGTCCCACCACCATCTGGATCGCTCTTAGGCGGTGGAAACACATAATCCTGAGTCTCCAACGTCTTGAAAAGCAACTCCACAAAGTTTTTGGTTTCTAAAAACAACAATTGCAATATGTTTTTCACATCAGGAAGGCGATAGATAATCAAATTTTCAATTTCTTTAGAATATTTTGTATAAACGCACCTTTTTGCAGAAATACATCCAATTGTTCAACCATGTCACCGCGGAGTTCCTCCAAAGTTTTGTCTTTCTTGACCAATGCATAAACATATTTGGCCAAAGCAGCAGGATCTGCATCGCATCTAACAAAAGAAAATCAATTATTTAATCATAGACATTCACTCAACAGACACAACAATGTAAAAAGATACATAAATAAAACAAAAAAATATAAATGTTTCAGTTTAAGTAAAAAAAATTATCATGTATTATTTTATAGCTTATATGAAACAAGCTAAGAGAAAACGTATATTAAATGTAATTCATATCTATTTTAATTTAAGAATTTTATATATTCTAAATAAGATTTTACTGTATAATAAATTATTTTAAATTAATAGCAACTAAATTACCTGTTATCTTTTTGAATAACTTTACATCTTATTTTTTCTTTACTTTTTCAATTCTATAAATCATAATACTATAATTCACAATTAGTAACAAAAATTATAAATGACATAAAGCTTTTTTTTCAGCTTAAAATTTTTTTCAAATGAAATGTTAGAAATCTCTAAATTACAAGATGAATAAGAAACATTTTGTATGTCGTATATCATTGTAGTCTTTTAACACAAATAGATCGTTCAACATGTACTTTGTAAGACTTAATGAAAGCAAAGCTTACATTTAATTAGTTTTCTCCTTTTATAGAGATAAAAATAAACTTCTTTAAATAGTTATGTAATAAAAAGTTATATAAATAAAATAAATCAATATAATCAAGTGGAAAATTATGACATAATGTTTATTCATAAAGTCTGCTTACTGAGAACAAAAACTAAACTATATACTAAAATATACAAAGCATGTAGTATCTACTGCTCAATAAAATAATTTCCTAATCACCCTAATAATTGCGGAATATGACAAGGATAATCCTCATAAGCAAAAATACCAAAATTTTTATCTACTTAATCCAAATGCATAATGTTGCTGTGCACAATTTGCAACATATTAAACAAGGGACCAACAAATAATAGTGCAATACGATCCCAGAATTTAATATTCGCATTCAATTGATAAATCGGTTAAGAAGAGAGATGGTTAAATATTGACTATATTTGATAGAACAAAGCCGAGTAATGCTGGTGCAGACGAAGACAGGTGCAAGGGTATTCGGGGGATGGAGAGAAAGAAACACAGAAGTGGCGATTGTCAATGCATTTCTCCCGTGTAAATATATATCATGCCACACGGAGTGTGCAGCACAGCACAGCATTAACCACATGTACGGCCATTTACGAACACCGAGCGCGTACACACACGCACGGAGTGGTGCACTCTCTTCAGGGGGGTACAAGACTGGCCTACTTACAACGGTTCCAGCACGGCAGTAAGCCAAGCCTTGAACACGTCCGGATTGTCGATTATCATTCTCGGTGAGTTCCGTGTCACGGTTTGGCATAGAAGGCCTCACGGACACACGTCAATCACACGGAGTACCACAAGAGAGCGTGAAACCAGTACCCTCCTAAATGAAGACAGTCGCCATTCTGAAATCGGTCGCTATTGCATTGGCAAAGAGCAATTGCGCGTATCTAGATGGCGCGCCAGTCTGAGAAAATGCCACGGGAACTCGGGAACAGCTGCTGCCGCCGCCGCGTTTAAAGCCTTACATCCAAGGTGCGGAAGTCGAGGACTTGTTTCGAATTACGGTTTCTTATTGGTTGAAATCTGTTATTCCTATTACCAGGGGATTGATTCTTGCACGTATTCCATAGTCAGACCTTGTACTTAAGGCTTCCTTAAATTTATCTTTAGATACTCTACAAATTATTTCATTGGCTGCTGAGTATCTAAAGATAAGTTTAAGGAAACCTTAAATATAAGGCCTGAATACGAGTATCTGAATCTTGAAACGAAGTGAAAATTATAAAAATGAACGAATTTACTGATAATTTTATTGGTCAATACTTAGTAAATTTGCTCACTTTTGTAATTTTCAAAACAAGGGATCGATTCTGTATCTTCAAACAAGTTAAAATTACAAAAACAAGCAAATTTATTAAGTATTGATCAATGAATTATCAGTATTCTAGTAAGTTCGCTCAATTTTGTAATTTTCACCTCGTTTCAAGATGCAGAATCGATCTCCAGAATTGATACCCTGTGCTTTTAATTATAAACCCCTGCACGCAATGAAGGAAATAGGAATATTAGGAAAAGGAATAAATATTAAGATTTCACTCTATAAGAAATCGTGTATTCCGATGTATCCAATTTCTCATAGGTTAAAATCGTTTATTCTTTATTTCTAATTCCTTATTCCTACTATTGTGCGCAAGGCGCTCAGTCTGATTTTTATTGCTGCACTCTTTAAATTGATGCACACAGTGCGGTTGAAGTGAAAAAATATATGTTTCACTTGAACTTATTGCAGTTCAGAAAGTGCAGCAACAAAAAATAGACCTTGTATCAGGCTTAAGGGTATATTCACACATGTTTAAGCTACATAAATGTATGCATGAAGAGAATTATCCAATCATATTTTATGTACAACTTTATAAAAGAAATATGATTGGATAATTTTCTTTTGCATTTGTTTAGGCAGCTATGCAAGTTGTGTACATATTTAGTCTAAAAGAAATCGGTTAAGAAATTATAAGAAGCTTCACATAATAAAAGGAACAGGAAACAGAGAATAAGAATTTTAATCTATCAGAAATCATGTATTGTGAAATACATAGTTTCTGATAGGTTGAAATTTTTATTCTCTGTTCTCTGTTTCCTGTTCCTTTTAATTTGGATCTGCAATAGATGATTCAAGTTTTTAAGTCATAAGAAATTGATCAATTATAATCGAATGCGAGAAGAATAATCAACTGTGATTCGTCCATTGCTTATGACTTAAGACTTAAAAATTTATTGTAGATCCGGACTTATTGTATATATACGGAACCCCTAAGGAGTATATCCACATAACTTGCATAGCCGCATAAACGTATGCATAAAGAAAATTATCCAATTACATTTCTCCTATAAAGAAGCACATAAAATATAATTGGATAATTTTCTTTACGTTTATGCAACTCTACAGCTAAATCCCTGGCCGCTCCACCGATAAGATACTATTAAAGACCAACATCCTTACAGGAGTTCGCGTCCTTGAGAATATTGAAGTGATTAAAAGTTAACTGATAATATTGTATTAATTTTATGATTTATTAGTTTAGTAGACGTATTTATGCATTTACAACTCAATAATACTCGAACTTTTCTTTAAAATTGTGATTTCAATATTATCGTCAAAGTTGATTATCACAGAGATAAAATTGTATAACAGAGAAAAAATTGTAATTTTTCTACAGTATATAGAATATTATAGCTTTACAAGTATGCACAGTTTATACAATATTTATAAAAACAATATTTATAAAATTTATATTTATAAAAATAAAAACATTTATATAATAAAAAATGAATTTAATAATGCATAAACCAAATATTTATATTAATATTTATATTAATAATAGCAACTTTAAATTAATTGTCGATAATGTCAGCGTTCTTCAATTACCTCCGGGCCCTTTTTATACTGCCGAAAATTTGCCCAGGGTTGACGGTCTTTAATAGTATCTCGGTGTCACTCTCAGATTTCTCTTTGTCTTTATTCACAATTGTGGATGTAGTACAGACTCGCGTCACATCGTTTTTTGATACTGCGATTTTATCAGCAGTGTAATACGTAGTTTACATCCATGTTATAAAAAGATGTTGGTGCCGCTAGTGTACGAGAGTTTCGAACTGTTTCGGGAGTTTCATGAAAAAGACCGAGGAATGGGATGATTGCTGTTTCTACTATCATAGGATTCGAGAAGATCGAGGAATTTGAAGGTTGTTGATTTGATATTTATATTTACGCTCAACTGCTTTGATGTGATCGAGCAATAAGCTACAATGGATGAAAACGAGACTATCATCGAATTGAAGAACAATGAAGTGAATGTAAGCAATATGAATAATTTAATAAAAATATGTAACCATATATGAAGAATACATTGTGTACTTAGATTGACATTCATAACTTTTATAGATGCCCGTGCCGAAAATAAAACACGATTGGTATCAAACGGAGACCCATGTAATTGTGACAATACTCGCTAAGAATGTAGAAGATATGAAAGTCGTATATGGAGAAAATACAGTATGTATCTTCACTGGCTTATCTGTTATCAGATTTTATCAGACTATAAAGGAGCCTTGAATGACAGCATATCTCACAGTTATTTTATACATATATCTTTTTTTTTTTTTTTAAGAAAGAACTGACAATAGCTATGTTTACCTTGCTTAATCCTGATCTATCCTGATTACATCAACATTACTTTGATCTTAAATGAGGCTTAAAACTCTCTTTTTTGCTTTAAAATAAGACAGAGAATTTTAAGTTTGGTTTGAAGTCAAAGTAACGTTGGTGCAACCAAGCCTTAGAGGATAAAGAAGGACACTTACTGTATAGATCTAAATACATGGTGTAAACATAGCCATTGTCTAGGAAATTGGAATAAAACAAAGAATGGTTTTCAGCAGACAACACAATGTAATATGTAGTGAATTACTCTATCCTTATTGTTTGTCAATGTTAAACATTTAACATTTTGTATAAAAATAAAATGACCACTGTGTTGTATTCCTGGCTGACAAGCATCAAAACTGTGCTTGTTTTAAATTATTACGTACTCGTTTAACTTTTTTTTTTTTAAAAAGAACAGATCTAAGTGAACAGATGTATTATTCCTTTTTAGATTATTTAAATTGTAGACTTAATATCCAGATATCTGAATAATATTTGAGATGAGGATAATCAATTATTTTGATAGTAATAATAGGAGGTAGAACTAGTTGGAAGTATCTCATGATCTTTCTATCTTCTATCTTTAATAATATTAAAAGATTAAGACAATTGTTAATGAAAAGAAAGATGAAATTGGAAGAAATCTGAAAATACAACTTTACTATATTATAAATTATTTTTCAGCTAAGTGTGTCTGCACAGTTACCATCTGGCAATGAATATAGTTTAGAGTTAGATTTAGCCAACTTTATAGTGGAGGATCAATGTACATACAAAGTGATGCCATCCAAGATAGAAATCAAGCTGAAAAAACGAGATGATATTAGATGGACGACACTGGAAGGAAATCCAGTTTTAAGTAAAGTAAAACCTATACCAACTGGTAAGTTGTAAATTTATTATTTTATCGAAAAATCTTTAAGACAAACATAAATGTCAAATGATAAGATGTAAGACAAAGATAATGTGTAAGAAAAAGTAATGTTTGCTAATAAGTAAAATATTGGTAAATGGTTATCCAAAATAATTTATTAACTTAGTAATTTATGTATTTTATTATTAAAAATGTATAACATTTCCTTTCATTATTATAATCACTTCGCGCTCACAGTTTTAAATAATACAGATACAATATATATTTTGCCAAGCATTGAAATATTTGGAAAGACTTGTTTACTTCAGATTTGAAGCATTTTTCTTATCATAAACAATTATTAGATTCACATATGATTTAAACGTAATCACTTTGAAATAGGCATGCAACTTGTACAATCGTATAATGTATTTCATGACAAAGATAACCATAACGAGAAGATTAAACTTATATTTTATATTATTTAAGCTGCTTTTTTTTAGGAGGATAATTGACATAAATATCGTTTTATCTTTGTTATTTATTGAAAATGTTATTTATTCAAAAAGGCTAAAATGATTATATTGTCTGTACTTCTTCTTAAAAGAAGAAAACAGTCTTAATTATTTGTATATTTTTTCTGCAATATCGAAGAATTACGATTTATAAAATATTATATATGGAGATTATATTTTTCTAAAATCATGCATACTATTCAAGAAATACTTCAAGCTGGCAAAGAAGCATCCAAATATCCAAGCTCCTGTAAAAAATCTAAAGATTGGAATAAAGTTGAAAAGGAAATAGAGAGACAAGAGGCAGCAGAAGAAACTGAGGGTGAGGCTGCAGTGAATGCTCTCTTCCAAAAGATATATGGCAATGGATCTGATGAAGTGAGACGTGCAATGAACAAATCCTTTGTAAGTGAAATGTTCATTGTTAATAAATTAAGTAACAAAAAACTAATTAATTTATGAAGTAGTTTGTTTTTTTTACAAAAAATGTAAACTCTAATATAAAACAAAAATTTTTTCAAGATATCTGTATATTTATAAATAAAAAATAATGTTTCTTAAAGATAAACAAAGACAACCAATTAGAAATTAATTTGTACAGATATATACATATAAAATTATTGAATATAAGTCAATTCATTGAATAAGAGTCAATATATTTGTAAAAATTATTTCATTTTTTTAACATACAGATAGAATCTGGCGGTACCGTTTTAAGCACTAATTGGGAAGAAGTAGGAAATAAACAGTCGAGAGAAAACCACCAGATGGAATGGAATGGAAAACTTGGGACTCATAATTATGA
>NW_012130119.1:123210-141797 GCF_000143395.1 Atta cephalotes | reverse complement strand
TATATATATATATATAATATAATATATATCTGCACATTTAATCCTCAATTAGATCATATTACTAGGGATGCATCCGATATTCGGTTGAAATTTTATATCATTAAATTAATTTTTTATTATACAAATGTTCTAAAAGTAAGTATGCATATTCATAATGCTATAATTATACAGTGTTGCAAAATTACAATTTTTCCCTACAGGTTTTTTTTTAGAAAATTTTCGGAATCCGATCGGGTATCCGGAAAATGGTGGATATCTGATTCGAATTGCCTTCTCGGATATCCGACCGGATATCGAATATCTGATGTTACATCTGATGTTCTCCGTCCGAATATTAGGTATTCGATAATTTTATGATTCGATGTATCCCTAACATACTTTAAAATAATAAGATATACATATATTGACATTTACTTGAGAATGATATCTCATCTTTTCATAAACAATAACTTAATAATTTGCACATATTTAAAAATATGTTTTGTATTATAATGACGTATAAAATTATTAACACTTGTTTATATTACAATCTTCATGTAACATTTCAATTTAAGATTTATAATTTCTACAGTTATATAATTGTATAATGTTATAATACGTACGGTATTCCAGTGAAAATAAATGCTCACAATACGTTTATGTACATAAGTTATAAAAAAAAAATAGGAAGCATTTTATCTGGCAAGTGTACAGCAAACATAATTTTTACTATCCCCCTGTTCCCCCTCTTATGAAAAAAAAGCTGAATTCTTCATATTTTTACAAATAGCTTTTTTATAATCTTGAGTTAAATATATACTCTTGAGTTAAATATATGTGTACTGATTATAAAAAATTTAATAAGTATTTTATTGAACTGTAGATAAAAAAAATGTAAAACTTGCATAAATTTGGTTTGTGTATTCAAACAATTGTAATTTTTTTAATGTATATACTGTGTTATTTATAAAAAATATATGATCCACATACATAAATACCTTTCTTAACATAACTTAGCCCTGAAATCAACAAATTTGCTGAATACTTGGCAGAAGATACAAGAATATTAGACGTATTAGATTTATTAATTTCTTTAGTTAAATCTATCGCGCTTTGTTGTTTGTTCAATGTTACCAACTTTGTATCAAAGGATTGTAATATTTTCTTAAAATCAGATAGTTCATGCATATTCTTTTGAAATAATGATTCATTCTTGTCTTGTGCTGTCTTTATCGTGTTCCGTACATCTAATATCCTTTTGTTATTAAGTATCATTGAACCGATTAATGATACAATTGCAAATATGGCAGACGCGATAATAGATAAATACTTATATTTCTGTGCATTTAAGTTTTGGCTAATATGATAATCTTTTATCGCAGTTGCCAACTGCATGAAATTATCTCTCTCTTCTTTCTCAGATAATGTCAGCTGATTAATGAGTTTTTTTTGTTCCTGTAAAGATTTGTGTTCTACTATTGTCAATTGCACATATTTGGGATCCTCTCGTTTCGTTTGAATTAATTCCGCATAGATCTCTTGCAGTTTATAAGTGAGATCTGTTAATTCTTTATTTAAAATTCTCCTGTTATCATGACATTGGAATAGTTTATCTTGAAGGGTAACCACTTGCTTTCTGGCTGTTTCAACTGTATCCATTCCTACTAATTGGTTGTACCATTGCCACACTTTAACGATTTTTCCTGGCAATGGTACGTTTGTTTCTAATGCCTTTGCATTTAAATCTTGTATTATGATAGACTGGTCGTTAAGTTTCTACAACATAAAAATTAATTTTACATGTAATTGTTTTCTTGCATATTATATTTTTCCAACTATAAAACATTCTTTTTCTAGCAAAGAACCTTCAGACTGTTGGATTTAAAATTGATTCTTTAAAATCAAAATATAATCTCGATTTCAAGCAATTAATAGCTGAAAGTAAATCTCAGATAAAGTTTTAAATTGAAATTAAAATATAATTTTGTTTATGATATTGTTTATATTTTCGGAACAAGAACAGTAAAGAAATTATGAAATAAAAATTGCTTTATAAAATTTGGAATATTGAATAATATTATGTTCAGTCTAAAATTCTGAATTATTTTAAATAGCTTGTTGGTAAATATCAAGAAATAATTTTATATAAATACATAAGGTATATTGTGTAACATTTAAAATATTTTAAATCAATACACTTGTGTGTCTAAACAAAAACAAAAGTCGATTTCAAGAAATTAATTAAAAATCAATGTTTTTGTTGATAGTTGCAATAAAAATACTTTGATATATATTTACATAATATTGCTTACTTTCGTAACGATGTTATATTTTTCAGTCGCAAAGTTCTGCGCAATGGCGAGTTTGATCTGCACTTTTTCAGCGGCATTTTCTACAACTCCCTTTGCGTTGTAAGACATACCATACCTCTTCATTTGTTCGCTTATTAGCTTCATCACCTGTCGGTAGCGCTCTATCATTATCTCAATTGGATGAAACAATGCAAAAGTGGGACTGAATTAATTGAATTATTAAACGCCGATAGATGAACAGAATTGAAATACAAAGACTAGCTTATTCCTAATTTCACTTGAACTGTTTCGATCTCACCATAACCTCCATGTTATCACGTTTTGACGTTTAAACATGGCAAGCTAATCCGACCTAACTTAACATAACACAACAAGAAATCGAACATAGGAATAATAATGAAAATCGCGAATTACTGCAATTTATTTCTACTTAAGTTTTAATCATTTTAAATATCTTTATTGTTTTAAATTCATTTCTACATGAAAGAATCGATATAATTGGTCCTTTACGCAACTATAGTTTGAATCGCGATCGTTCTAATAATCGCGATACCGAGAGCGATTCGATATTGCGATTCTCGAAATGGAATTTGAGTCGCGATCGGCGGTAATCACGGAACGCATCACGTCGGAGTTTTGTATTCGAAACGCTCCACACTTCTTTTCCGATTATCATTATCAAAATTGAATTTCGTACGAAAAGCATTGTCGCGAGTGTCGCGTCGAAGTTTAGTGATAAATATCATACATAATATTTATTCATTTTACGTCAATATTTGGCGATCCGCCTCTATGTGACAGTCAGCATCTTTCCTGTGTTGCGAAAGCGACATTGATATATTATCGTTAAAGGTGCGTCAAAAGCGTTCAATTAACTGAGTTAATTAATGGCCGGTCTCACCAATTCCGATTAATTTAATCGATTGTTACATTGGAATTGACTATAATTGCATCTGTTCAGACATTTAATCGACCGATTAAGTTAATCAGAATTGGTGAGGCCCTAATTGCTTTTTATAAAAGAAATTGTGCGCAAGTAATCGGGAGAGAGAGAGAGCGGGGGGGGGAGGAGAAGAGGGGAGAAATGACTGGAGGGAAAAAATGCTAACAATTTTATATTTAATCCAATTTTATAATATTATAATCATGACATAGCACAGAATTTGCAGCAATATCGTTACAATAACGCTACAATGTTGCAGCATTGTTGTTGCAACTTTTTTATTGTAGAGGTTTTAATATTTTGTAATTTAATAGTTCTCTGTTTTAATTAATAAAACCACAGATTATTTTTGTGTAACTTAAACTATAGCGGAGAATAATTTATTATTCAAAATTGATTCCTTTTTTAATTTTTTTAGTAGGCACCAAAAAACTTTGAAATAAAAAAAAGAAAATAGTAAGTGACTTAAGTGATAATTTTCCTTCTCGGAACATGTGTATAGATTCTGTGTATAGAAAACAAACATTACAAAATTATTAGAAAATTAGAAAGGATAGAGTGTTATTTATATTATTTTGTATATTTTTTTTATTGTATATTCTTTTTATTGCTTATAATTATATACTTTCTCATTTCTTGCTTACATTGCGTCGATTGCGTCCGACAACGAGTACACTTAATTTCGTTAAGATGGCAGGAGCATCTTAGAAATGAAATTTTAAGGTTTGTTCACGTCGCGTGCGATGCAACAAACCTTTAATATCAGTGTTTGTAATTTTCTTCACATTGGAATATAGGTTAGAATTGTGAATCATTCCCGCTCTGTTCTACTTGTTCATGGTTCACGTTGAAAATTGTTTACATCGAATTTTTAAGTTAAAATTATTTAGGTAATAGTTATATTAAATAATAATTAATATTATCGAATTAATGTAATCTGGTTTTGTAACATGGAAGACATTCCTTCCTTTAAAACCAATTCTACTAGAGAACATTGTGCCAAGACATACCAGAATAAATACTTTACAGCTTGAACTTTACTCCTACTACTTTAGGAATAAAGTTTTAAAAATATCGTGAATGTATTCAAGTATTTATATATTTATATTGATTAGAAATCTTATCTTAATAGTATGATTGAAATACAGCCATATATTTATCACAAAGTATAGTGTTGTAATTATAAAAAGAGTAAACGAGATACTTGTACTCTGCCTTATTTGTATTGTGAGAAAACTATTTTATTAATTTAACAGATAAGAAAATGCCGAAAAAAATGAAAAGAAATTTACGAAATAATTATAATGAACCAATAATTGAACTGTCAGATTCCGATGATAATGATTATAAAACATTTAAAAATTCTGAAGATGAGGACTACGTAATGAAACAAAATAAAAGGAAAAAGGAAATTATAGATAAGAGACAGCCAACTAAGAAAGGAGTGAAGAGAAATACACAAAGCAAAGATGTTAAATCTATTAAAAGAAAAAATCAAGAAGGAAACTTGGAGACTTCTAGCAACAAGAGATCAAAGCTAGAAGACTCATACATTGAATCTACTGATACAGGAGTGTCTCAAGAAATTCAGAAAAATTCAGCCAGAATTTATGTAAAGGATGATGTGAAACTCGATGAAAAATTCAACTTCAGCTTATCGCAATGCACGGAATGGACCGATATTGATTATATAAGCGAAGTCAACAATGTAACTAGATGTATTGTAGAGAATGTAGTAAAACTTTTCAAGGAAGACAATACTATACCTTTTATCGCAAGATATAGAAAGAATATGACTGGATCTATGGATGCGGATAAGTTAAGGGAACTTCTAGAAAGTTTTGAACAGGCGAAGATTATTAAACAACGTGCTGCAACCATTATTAAGAACATTGATAAATTGGGCAATTGGTCACCGGAGCTTCACTCTGTTATCACATCTACAAAGTCTCTTGCCGATCTCGAAGATATTTATTCTTTTTATAAACCTTCGACATCGAGACGACTTCTGGCAGATAAAGCGCGAGGATTGGGTCTAGGAAGTATCAGCGATGCAGTTTTACAGGGACAGGATATACCACCGTTGACGTCTTTAATAGATGAACAAAAGGAAGGTTTGCGAAACGAACAAGAAGTCAGAAGCGGTATCGTGCATATAATAGCGGACGCCATCAGTAAAGATAAGAACATTTTCGACAAAGTCAACTCCCTGCGGAAAACCTCGGTTATAGACATACAAACAACGCAGTGTAAAACAGCAGAAGATTCGAAAAACGAGCAAAAGTATGAACAGTACTTCAATTTTAAGTCGAACGTGAATGCCATTAAGCCCCATCATATACTGGCTATTAATCGGGCTGAATCTCAAAAGATCATCAGTGTAAAGATTGTCGTCCCCGACGCTTTCGAGGATGCGTTCCGTAACTATTGCTTATGGCGATATACACAAGAGGGAAGAAATAGCGCGAAAATGTTTCATTTAACTTTACTCAATGATGGCATCGATTACGCTTATAAAAAATCAATCAAACCTCAGATTATACGTCGTATAAGGAGCGAGTTGAAAGAAAATGCGGAAAAAGCGTCCATAGAAGTTTTCGCGACTAATGTTAAGCAACTACTTCTCACTCCTCCAGTGCGAGGTAAAATTGTTCTCGGTATAGATCCGGGTTATCGTCATGGATGTAAGCTTGCCGTTGTATCGGAACAGGGCGACCTGCTCGACACCGCTGTAATATATCCTCACAACCATTCGGCATTTAAAGACGCGGCTAACACGTTGGCGAAATTAGTGAACAAGTACAGATGCACGATAATAGCTCTGGGAAACGCTACAGCGTGCAGAGAGACCGAGCTGTTTCTGACTAAAGCAATAGAGTCGAACGTGTTTGGCTCACTGAACGCGATGTACACCATCGTTGACGAATGCGGAGCCTCGATTTATAGTTGTAGCCCGCAGGCGAAATCCGAGTTTCCAGATTTGGATCCGAATCTAGTGTCGGCTATCTCGATAGCAAGACGCTTGCAGGATCCGTTGGCGGAATTAGTTAAGATAGAGCCGAAGCATTTAGGAGTTGGGATGTATCAACATGACCTACCTCAGATGAAATTGACGAAGTCGCTATCCGAAGTTAGTATGAATTCATTGTTTAATATTAACTGATAAAGAGAATATAGATAATTTGAAAACTTTCAATGAATCTTTCAATGAAATTTCAATGAATTATATAATGAATGTGAAATAGATGTGTAAAAAAAGTAATTACACAATTTTTTATTGCTAACTTTTTTTGACAAAGCTAATGTTTTTTTTTAAAAATAAGACAATTGTATATTATCGAGGATAATTTTAGAAACCTAAATAGAACAGCAATAAATTAAACTCCATTTTATTTTTATCAAAAAAAATTAAATTAAAAATTACACTTGAATAAAAACGCGTTTTTTTTTATGGGAGATTCGATTTTTGTATCAATTGTTTACAGGTTGTCACAGAGGTTGTTAGTTTTGTAGGAGTGGATATCAATACAGCTTCTCATTATCTTTTACAACAAGTAGCTGGCCTTACGGTTTCTAGATCTAAAAGCATCATAGAATGGCGATCAAAAAATGGACCGTTTAGAAATAGAGAGCAATTATTGAAAGTAAAAACTATTGGTAGTAAAACGTTCGAACAGTGCGCAGGGTTCATAAGAATTCTGCCTGAGACAGCAAAGATTAGCGAAACTTCATCGCAACGGAGCAAGAAATCGGAGAACGATTTTAATCCTTTAGATCAAACTTGGATCCATCCGGAATCGTACGCGATAGCGAATAAATTCATAAAACACTGCCAATGCAAATTGGATGATATCGGTACTCCGGCATTTATTGGAAAAATAAATTTTCACGCGAGAACTGGATGTGGAAATCTAGCCGCACAGTTCGGAACCGACGAAACTACAATGGAGACGATAGTTAAAGCTCTGGCCATGCAGAAAGACGAGGATATACGATCGAAATTGAATCAGCCGCTGTTTCGTAATAGCGTGCGATGTATTGAAGATTTGATCGTCGGAACCACATTAAGCGGCGTCGTGCGGAACGTCACGCATTTTGGAGCATTTGTAGATGTGGGCGTTGGTAAAGAGGGTCTTATACATGTCAGCCGTATGAAGAAGAATCTCCATATAGGCCAACGTGTGGAAGTGAAGGTAGTTAATATCGAACTGGCACGTCAAAGGATTGGTCTTGAACTAATGAATTAACGCTATATATACGTAATCACATTGATTTTTCTTTTTGGCATTAAGTATTACAATTAAAAACACTAGCGTTGGTGTTTAGGATATTTTTGAAATTATATTTATATTATGTTTATGTTTATAATACCATTTATGTTTATATTACAATTTAATTTGTATAACTTAATTTTGAAACTAAAACAGAAAAGTTGTCGACAGAAGTAAGTTGTGTAATAATATCATATTGTCGTTAATCTTAAGATATTTATATTATTTATTGGAAGTAAAGAAAAGAATATTGTTCTTCCGCTGATAAAGATATTTTTTATATAACATTCTGAGATTTAGCTTTCTTTTTTTTTCTTTTTTTTTCTTTTTTTTGCCAGTAAATATATAATGTACCACAGTAAGTAATAGTAATAAACATATATTTTATTTAAATAATATCCTAATTTTCTTGTATTTTAACGCATGATCAATGATTACTATCTAATACAATTTTTTTATTTGAATGATCGTAATTTATTGTATCTATTTGTTCTTCTTGTATCTCTCACAACATTTTTCGTAGTTTATCTCAGAGAAATGGATTCCACTTTATGTCGTGTAATGCGACCGTCTAAAACGGCAACTCTATATGCGTGCGGAGAGTTTTGTAAAACGAATTCCAGTCACGTGCTAACGTGTTTTTTCCTTTGCTAGCAAAAGTACAGTCGACTACAAGAGAGAGAGAGGGAGGGAAGAGTGTATTCCGCATTGAATGCTGCAGGAAGAAGGTCGCAATTCCGGCAGACGGACCATCGCGATTTGATCTCTTATTTCTGAAACTGGTATTTTTTTTTTTTTATTGACACCATAAAAATTTATCACTTCTAATCAATTCTCATTTATTGACTACATATAAATTTCGTCGTGTTGATTAAATTTTAATTATATTGCTATTATCGAAATATGAACAAAAAAAATGATAAATATCACATTTTTTTAGACGTATGATCCAGGATCTTTTTTCTAGGAGGATTTATAAATTTTATCATCATATGAATCGCTTATTTTGGATATTTTAGATCTTAGATGTTTCTTTCTTATTCCTGATTTTAAATGGGAAAAATAAGGTTCTATTAATCATAACTTTTAATCATAAAAGTGATTAACTTCCAACCCTTTCCCTCCTTTCTTCCTGAATGTGTCTACGATAAGTACAATTGTAAAGATTCTTAAGTAATTAAAAATTATTTAAGCTTTCTAAGCATATTAATTTTCCAACTTCGAAAACGAAGCTTTGTGAGAGATTTTATTTTATATTCTATGTTTTTTTTCATCTAGGGTTTTTTCTCTCCGTTTGTACCGATAAAAGAATATCGTTCTATATACAGTAGACGCAATCGGCAGGAATACGATTTTATTATTGTATCCTCATGATTATTTTTTTCTTTCCCCAAAACACGCTCCTCGTTTCGTCTCGCTTGAAAGTTTTAGCATGCAATCTGTGAATTCTATCCCACTATCGGGAAAGTTCGGGCGCGTACCATTCCGTTCTGTCCGCTGTTGTCTCGAACCTCGGTTACATTTTGCATGAGGAGTACACTATATACGCCGAATAGCTCGTTTTAGGCAGGATTTAGATTAAGAACGTGCTCATGCTTCCGGCGGAAAATTTGTATTTGATCGTTACTTTCAGAATCGAAAAACAACGATCTTTCGTGTTTCCTATTCACAATCGTGAACCTGCAACGTGTATAATCAATCTTTTTAAAAGATATTATTTGATAAAAAAAAATAAGCAATTAATTCTTTGCAATGATATTTTTATTTTCTTTATCTATAATCTGTTTTTTATATCATTCCAGGCTTTCAAAAAATATGAAAAAATTCATTACTTTTTAACATTTCTAAAAAATAATATTTTTTACATTTAAATTAAAAAATATTTGGTAATTTAATAGAAATGTTAAAAACAATACAATTATATATATATATATATATTTAATAAAAATTGAAATTTGAGCAAAAATAAGAAAAAAATTTAGAGAAATTTCATTTGTGTCAAAAAAGATTCAGGTTGCAAAAGGAGGGACAATAAAAAGGAATTTTAGGATATTTTTAAACGAAGAAATATGAGAAAGTCTTTTAAAAAAATTTTTTTGAACTTAAGCATGAAATTGTAGCAATGTTTGTTTACGATGAAATAATATACATATTGTTCTGTAATGTTTAAAAACAAAATGTTTTAAGAAATGTTTTTATCTATACATGTATTATATATATATATATATATATATATGTGTGATTTTAATAAATATAAATTTTTAAATTAAAAATAGATGAGAAAATTTTACCATTAATGTTTAAGTCATATAACTAATTATCATGAGTATAATATATAATTGATATTTATAACATTTACTATATATAAGTAAGTAATACTATATATAAGTAAGTAAAACGCATGATAATTTCATAAACAAGTCCATTGATGATTAACCATTAAATTAAATGAGTCATTAAATATTTTTCCATTCGATTAAGTTGTTAAACATTTAATTGATAATTTAATTCAAGGCTTTGCTTTACCGAATATCTGTTAAATTTGCGAGAAGAGGTCTGGAAAACACGATGCTCGTAGCAGAGAATTTACATTCTCATTCACGGTATCAAATAGAGCCTATCATTCACGGAACAATACACACGATTGATTTCTTTCGTCCAATCTGATAGATCAATCGAAGCCACAAAATACTCGCGACATACACTTGTATAGGATGTATAATCGAGAAATACACGTCCGATGAAATAACGAAATGTTTGTTATGCGAAACGAAATGGAAAACGAGAATCATATATGACGAAAACCTATTATTCTCTCACAATTTCTAGTTCAAGAGAGAAACAGATTTATAATATTTCTTTATTTAGAAGCAAAGATTCTTAAAGAACTTGAAAGCGTATATTAAATAAGCGATTTATTTTACAATTATTTTTATTTTTATACCCATAATATATATATCTTAAAAATTTCAAAAAAAAGATTTATATAAATTGATGTTAGAAAAAGAGTCTCTAAATCTCAGAATTGTTTTACTTTTCAATGTAGAATCAATTCAAAGCATATTACATCTTTATTGGAGAGAGTATTAAGTTAAATTCGCTCAGTAATAGCAATATGTTATTCTTTAAAAATTTTAATATCTATATTTTTATAAAATGTAAAAATGAATTTTGACTTGTTCTTTTTTAATCATTACTTTTTACTATAAAATTCTATCAAATCATTTACGTTTCAAATCATTTTGTTTCTAACTTTGAAAGATTAATAAGAGTGCGGATTTTAAATAATCTTTTCACGGTTTTAAAAAATAACGAAGAGAAAAGCGCTTTTAACGAAGCAAATTTACGATTGCGAGTTGATTTTAATCTTCGAGATGCCAGCCGTGAAATCGAATATATCATTTATAAAATACGATTAAACTCTCTGTACGAATGTCACTATCTTTCGTGGAGTATTGAATATCGATTTAACTTCGTACGTACGCCAACCTTGGCATTGAATTTCTCGGGCCTTTCGCGTGTTCTTTCCACCATATCTACCCTTTATTTTCCGGGATGCTTTTCATACCCGTCGTTTTTCTCCCCCCTTCTTTCATGCACTCCATTGTTAGACTAGACGCTTTGAAACTACTTTTCACCCCCGGGGATCTGTCTATTCGCGCAACCGAGTAATAACCTTGGGTATTTTGTTATTGCTGGGTATCAGAGGATTTTATTCCGATGGTACTTCTGTGCGAAAAAAAGATATAAACTTTTTATTTTACCGTTATGATATATAATAGTATATCCTCTATCATCATTATTCTGCAAATATTATATTTCGTTTTTATTATATTTCGTAAATTTTCTGCATTAAATCTCGCTGCAAATCTTCGAAATTCAAAGTAAAATCTATTTACTTAATATACACTTTTGAGTTCTTTGAGATATTTTATTTCTAGTGGGAAAATATAAACCTTCCAGATAGCACAAAAAGAATTCAGTTGTATGTCATCAATTCTGAGTTCAATGCAAAAAGAAGTCTTTTCAGAATTGTTTATAAAAATTCTTTTTGTGTTTGAAAATGAATTCTAAATTGATGACACAACAACTAAATTCTTTTTGGATTCTTTTTGAACTCTCTGTGCTATCCAGACTGTTTCTCTCTCGAACTGCTTATTTATTTTATGTATGATTCAAGACAATCGCAAAAGAGAGAAAACCAAAAGTTCTTATCATGTACTATATGAATATTTTAACATTAAAAATGAAGAATACACAAAGTTTTATCTTATATTTATGTGCATTCGTGAAATTTCTTGATTGAAGAATCTTTCGATCGTTTGCAAGAATCAATGAATCTTTATCAAAGAAGAGTCCAAAGAATTTGATTTCAAAGAATTGGTCAAAGCATTCATAGATAAGGGATGATTTGATTTGGGACATTTCAATTTTTTTTTATGATATAATTGATCGTTACTGTGAAAGTATGACGTTGCGACTAATATGTGTAACTTAAGTACTCTGTACAAATTGCCTTTTCCAACGACTCGGATGGCTTTGTCATGTCGCAACCACGGTCGCACAAAGTGTTCTCGTACCGAAAAAGCTTTTTCCGCTTGCTTTCTTTACAGCCTTGCCTTTCTGACGGCTTAAGTCCTTTCTTAGGCGAGCTTGCACGTAATATCAACCTAACGAGATGTAATATTTATACTACTGGGGAAAAATATTTTCGCGCTCTGGTTTATACGACAGGGTTGATTTATACTGAGTGATTCAGTAAACGGGGACGACCATAATCCTTTTCTTTTATTTCAGCGGGAATAGAGAAAATTATAGTAGAGAACTGCATTTTGGCTTTATCTCTCGGCGGTCCAGGTCGCATTCTTGCGATTCATCCAAAGTATACTGCAAAATGCAATTACTTTATACAACTGTTTTTTATTTGAAACAATTGTCTAAAGTAGAATGACATGACTTTTGTATAATTTTATTATTATTCTCGTGATGAAAGTACTTAATATACATACATGATATTATTTAACAAAGAAACCAACATTTTTTAAAAATTTAAGTAATTATTTGCTGTATGCTTTATCAGTGATTTCGTATGCGGACAAAATGCGTTTGTTGTATTCTCTTTATATTCCCGACTGCTTTATTTTCGCATGCTAACATTATTTCGCGCTGTCCGGGCGAGCTTTTCAGGTTGTCCCCGACGAAATCATCAGCTCGACGCAGAAATACGCGCCGGAGGTTACTTAATTTCAGTCGCGACTCATAGGGGTGGGCTGATCCAATTATCGTGGTTTACCACGAGCATCAAGGTGGCGGTTTTCATTCTCTCTGCGTCCCTTTGTCTCGTGTCAAAAGAGAGAGGACCCGAGAGGAGCGATGGTACACACCGGCGCATTGTAACTTTGATTCTCAAAAGCAAAACCGATCGGGCGTTACCGGACGAAAAGGATTTGGAAGGTTGAGACTGACAAATTCCGGCCAGCAAACATATATCAATTCACTCCGTTTCAACGGTCACTTAGCATCTCAACTTGCTCAAGCTTGATTTATACACAAGGAAATTAATTGGGAATGTTATAGTGAATAGAAATGACAACGGACGGTTCGAAACTCTCGTTTAAACAATTTATTATTAATCGACCCCAGACACATTGACAGATAATGATTAATTAATTGATTACTTATTTCGAAATTCAAATGTAACACAATTATACAGATTCTCGATTTTTAAAACTAAATATAACAAACAATGAAATTCAAGTCTCTAATGAGAATACAACGGGAGTAAAATAAGCGCAAGTTATGATATCAAAAACTTAAATAAGCGCAAGTTGTGATATCAAAAACTTGTTATTATTTTACGAGAAGGATGATGTCATCTTTATTCTAAATTGTACATTATTATCAGCTATTAATGTCTTTAATATATATTCTCAATAATATTTTGTCATTTCGAGAGTGAAAATTAATGATATTGATGACTGGAATCACAGATACATTATCATCAATATTATTAGATAATAGGTCCAATTTTCAGATATCAAATTGTAGTCAAATGGATGCATATTCACCATTTTACGTGCAAAATCTTTTCTCTCAAAAGCTCTCCCGCACTCGAGAAAGCAATGTTATTCTCTTTTTTACTCGCTTTCTCTCACAAAGAAACATCTTCTTGTTACATACCACGATTTACTGAACACTTTGCATGAAACAATACAAGACAGTAACTAGACATGTATTATAAATTATCGATAAAGTCGACGATTTAACGAAAAATGTAAAAACATTAACGTCCCAGCGTAATGGTTGCCATCCAAGGCATAATGTGAGTGTGCGAGAGAATCTATGTAAGGGTTGGCTTGCGACTCGCTCCCTGTGTGTAAGGGTCTCTCTACACCCTCTCGATCAATATTCCATCCAGTGGCGTAGCACTGTTTCTTTTTCGTGTAACTATATTGTGATTTTGATTGCCTTCGAAAATGCGATCCTACGATTATTAAAGCCATCGTGATGATGAGACGTGAATGGTAGCATTCCAGTTGTACAAGTTATCTATTTTAGAGAGAGTTATCTATTAGAGATAAGTGAGATAACAAACGGATATTGTAAATATTGTTAAATCTCTAAAATTGGATTGTAACGCTTATTATGTAATCTAGAATTATTTCTATATTTGAAAAAGACACAATAATGATGTCGAAACGTTTGTAATTCATTATTGATTTATAATATATGATTGTTATTTTCATAAAAAAACATCTTGTATTGGCTCACATTAACAATTTTTTCCTTAATATATCTCTAAAATATAGGCGATTTTGCTCCAAAATCTCTTTTTATTTCTAAAATTTTAAAATATAAAATATTCTTGATGTCACATATAATAGTATATTATTATGTCGCTGTACATATAGCATTATAATATAAATATTAATTTGCATCATATGATATTTAAGGATATTAATTTGCATCATATGATATTTAAGGATTAAAATGCTATTTTCATCTTCGTTATTCAACGTCGTTTTTTTGCTGTTTGAAGGTCATCTAAGAGATTACACAGACAATTCTACTGTAACATCTTCAGGTTCTAATTTTACTTGAGAATGCTTATAAATGGGATAAAAAAATATATTCAGAAAATCGTATAAAATTTTGTTGATTGAAACACATAAAAAAAAGATAGAGTATTTAAATTGAATATTTCTTTCGTGTCGTTTTAAATGGAATATTGCTGGAGCTTTTGGAAAATTTGGAATATTTACACGGCGTTACATAGCGCGATTTCAATAAATTCCAATATTTTCGACCGAAATTACATTTGCATAAACCACAACCATTGGACAAATTTGCTACTGCCAGTCAGGATATTTAATTGGAGAACCGTCATGCAACACAACTGTCAATGGGGAAAATCTCTCTCGATAACACGATTAAATTTCGCGGCCAATTTCTGTGACGCAAATTGGTGGACGACATATGGCTAAACAGGATTCTTGATGATTACCGTCTACCATACGTTACAAAGCACGTACCTATACACACTCCACATCTTCTGTGCAAACGTAACGCCGGCACGATGATTAAAGCAGTACGTCATTTTGATTTTAATGAGATTTGTACAACAGCTATTAGTCAAATTACCGCATGTGGCGATATTTCAACGGTTTTCTAAATTATCTAGCGATAATTTCAATCAAATAACTTTATGGAGCGATTAATACAAATTGCTTAATGCTATTGTTTGCAAGTATTGTTTATAATATACTCTGTTTATGATGAAAAAGATATCCTGTATATTACATAGTGGTGTGTATTTCGAGGATTTTGTCCCGGGAGTTATTTCGCGTTCCCCGATGCAATTTTCCAAATGTCATTTCACGAGGTGTTTTCAAGTTTTGGAATGCGCAATTGATATCTACGTGAAACATACACCTCGCAACAATGGAAAATAAAAACAAATAGCAGCTTGGAGTTTGCTCTTGATCATTCATATCGATTTAGTATGAGAGAACTTTGTTACGTAAGCTCTCTCTCGAAATAAACTGCGTTAACGATTGCATAAAATGCAATCAATTCAGAATTTATACGCGTATAGATTCGTTATTCAAAAGTCTGTGTAGACATACATACACGTAAATAGATTACATAAATGGATGTGCAACTTTTGAATATCGTGACATTTTTATACAATCCATGGAAACGAAATAAAAATTTAATTATCTTTATTTCGAGCTAGTTTGTCGACGACTTTTTCTACGATATATGTTATTTGCTTTTTCAATCTGTATGTCTGCGTATGCACCCTGTGTAACTTAATTCACAATAAATAATAACTGACAATGAAATTGAAGATAGGTGCGCATTAATATTTTCCATCATATATTTCTCTAATTTATTCCTGCAAAATTGTTTTTATTATTCTCAATTCGCTTCTGTAAAATTATTTTTATTATTGAAGTAGAGCTTGTTTTACACGTAGAAATAAATACGCAGTCACCAAACATTTAATTTTAAAATACACGATACGCATACAAATTTTATGTCTATTTTTCTTTTGTACTGCAAATAATTATTTCCGGATAAATATCATAGCTAGCAAATTTCATATATATTTCATATATATCGATAAATAAACTGAACTAGTTTAAAAAGAGATATCATTCAACTAGGAGCAAAAGCGGTTTATATTAATATATATCTCCATGTAAGATGATACTGATATCCTTGTTTTCAATTTGTTATAGGGTTCTTCCACCGGAGCATCATATTCGATGGGTTTGGCGCTTGGAATATTCTCCGGAGATCCCTTTCATTGCTGGGAGAACGAGGAGATCAGATGCATCATAAAGTAGAGGTGAGATTACATTGGCAAAGATAACATTGCGTCGGAGCGGAGAGAGTATTCTGACGGGAATTGAACTTATCAACATTGAAATAGAAAATTAAAATTATCTTTTTTGACATATTAAAGGATACTTTTTTCTTTATGATAGATCATAAATAAAATGACGCAATTTCACTCGTCCGATATTTAATAATTATTTTATCTAGCTTGGGAAATAAAAATGAGCAATATTACTTTTCTTATATAAGATTGTTCCGTTTTTATCGAAATCATTGAGATTAAATACATTTTGACTTTGCATTTTCTTATTTATAAATTAAACGTTAGTTTTCATTTCAAGTTTCGATTAAAATTTTATCCGATAAAAACAAATTAACCTGTAAAGGTCTTCTGTCATCTCCGCTGACTTTAATCGGTGGTCCTCTTTTTTTTTTAACACAGTAGAACCCGGATTATCCGACATCTTATTATTTAATTCCCAAATTACTTGATTTTGCTATATAGAATTCCAATGATGAATAACACAGAAGTTAAATAATCGGTGTCGGATAATTCGGGCTCTAATATATGTGCATTTTTCTATTTATTTTATTTCTTCTTGTCAAATAATTTGCAATATATGACAGTACATAGAATGTAAAACAATATATACAACATAATATTACAATTTATTTATTATAATTTATAATTTACAATGATTTTACATAAAAAATAGAATATATGAATAGAATATATGAATAGATACAGAATTATAAAATATATTACAGAAAAATTGCTTATTACATTTGAAATCTTTTTACTAATGTCAGATTACACGAAGGCGTCAGAAATAAGAATAATACAATTAAAATTCAATATTTTTAAATCAAATATTTGATTGTTGCAAATGTTTTAAAAAAAGAACATAAGATATAACGAAATGCAGTGTGATTTAATGAAATGTAGTGTGAAATTTATAAATAAGTTTATGAATTTATATAATTTTCTGTTTCACATTCTAATTAATAATGAATTAATGATAACTTTAAATCATGAATTTCATAATAATTCTGGAAGATATTTGCAATTTTATATTGAATTTCAGACGAATGTCAAATTTTGCGAGTAAAAAGCTGCTATTTGATCGTAGCATTCGAATTTTCAATATTTGAACATTTAATAAAATTTATATAATATTTATAAAAGTTAGCAATATAATATTTGAAATGCATGAGTGTTTTAAAAAATAAAAATTGTTAAATAAGTTTTTAATAACCATAAAGCTTTATTAAATAACTTAACAAATTTTGTATTCTTTACCTATACGTTTTGTCGACTTTGTGAGAAATTTATTTAAGTTGTATCATTTTCACAGATTATTTTATGCAATAGATTTAGTATCAAATTTACCTTTAGTATCAAAAAAAACCATTTCTTTTTAATAGCGATGATTTTACAATATTCTTTGTGACGTTAGTTCATTCTTGATGATTGATAGGATAATATTTACTTAAATCATTTATAATAATAACTCGAAAATTAGAATTAAATTATTTTAGTTGCGTGCACTTTTAAAGTAAGGGAGCGATATTTACACGTATAAATGAGACTCGATCAGAATAATTATTTGATGAAAAGTACGTTTTGTCAATGCGAAACTTAATAGCAAGTCATAAAATCGATCAATTCTGTTTACTGGTGATGTCACATCGAGATTTTATCTCGCTGCATTCACGCTCGCCGAGCTTAACTTCGGTCCATGCCCTTTATCGCGGAGCTTCATCCACGGAAGACGGCAGTGTGCGGTAATGACTTTATTAGGGTTATCGACGTGAGCACGTGCCTCACCCTCTGACATTTCAACTCTTGGCATGTTCGTTATGGAAAGTAGGCCTGGCCGACCGAGCGACGCTTGGCGCCGGGCGCTGCGTCGCGTCGCGTCGGCAGACACGATATAGCTAATTGCTAATTATCTTACGGTTTTAATCAATCAGTCAGAACGACACATTGTGCAGTCATGGCAGATGTTGCACAACCACCCGCAGTACCTTCGCCGTAATCAAGTCCAGATCGTTCGTATAATTGGCCGATTACGTGATTCCGTCGTTACACGCCCGTCGGTTATTCCCGTCGCACGCTCGTTACAGTATTACGTGAACTTCATTATTCTGTGCTCGCTGTAATTCAGCGGATACAAGGGTGAATCTGCGCTTGGATCGGCACGAGAAAGCGGTTTTCGTGTTGTTATAGGCGTCGCA
>NW_012130119.1:112976-121274 GCF_000143395.1 Atta cephalotes | reverse complement strand
GAGAGAGAGAGAGAAGAATAGAGAAAAACAGACAGAGAGAGGGTCTGCATCCTGGTTCTTGCCATATCGAGGACGGGAAGAAACGAGTGAAAACCTGATTTCGCAAGATTATTGTTAGATGTTAGCCGCAGTAGCGGCTTAATTTATGAGGTACACGCTTAAAATTTTAAATATTATAATACAGAATCACACAATTGAAGGACCATAATTGCAAAAAATGTTAGATAATCCACCGTCGATGTTGTTTGAGATATTTTAAATAGAAAGATACGAAATAATTTAAAGGAAAAAAAGATCGGGAAATCTGTAGAGACATAATATTTATAAAAATCGACAGAAAGTGTCAAATTAATATAGATCCGCAAATTGACAGACCGATTATGAATAATTTACTTTATCTGCGGAAATGATTTCTATGCAGATTGCTATGTATCATGATACACAATTGAGCTTGTGATATTTGCTTATCTTATCAACATTTTGGCACGCTATCAATCTCATTCATGTCGGTGAATGTATTATCATATAGTTTGACTTCCTTGAATAAAGTGAATTGCCTGTAATTCTTCTGTCGATTTAATTTGCGTTTCTGTATTAAATGAACCATATTCCGTCTGTTTTTATACGTATATAGATATTACGCTCCGCAGATTTCTCGAATCTGTTTGTCGAAATGCGTGCATAGACATTCGATTTGATGCTCCTAAATTGTTCTCATAAAGAATTCGATTGAATGTACTCGGCAACTAATTAATTACTTACTGTGAGTGCTCACTACTTTCAGTATTGATTAATACTAGATTTATTTGTAAGGAAATAGAGAAGCTTAAAAGGCCTTTCAGAGATTTTACACACATCTAATAGCGAATTCGGTTGGTCGAACTAGGTGCACATTAAAGTCATCGTACACAGATTGACCTAAAAATACATGTTTGATATAAATATAGAAACAGGTTAAAGCATGAAATCTTCAATACATTTTATTGTAGTGTTAGATAAAATATGTATTTTATTATTCAAAACATTTGCATTTCACTTTTACATTCAAATTAAATTAATATACAATGGCTTTAATATGCACCAGCATTAATGCGTCTACCAAAGCTAGTAGATAATGTAGAATCGTTCTCCTTAAGCCTTTAAGCCTTTTCAGTTCCTTACAGATAAATCTAGTACTGGCTAATAAAGGCAATAATTGAGGGGATGGATAGAAAGGCTTAATTACAAAATCTTGATATTAATAAAAATTAAAATAATTTGCTATTTTTTTATTATACAAATGGGTATAATATCAAATGAATTTATGTAATGTCTTTAAAAAGTTACATGTTACAATACTTCTCTATTACAATCAATATTACATGAAAAAGCTAATTGTCGAACCTAAGTAGAATTGTGCCTTTATTCCGCCTATCCTCTCAATTACTTATTTTAAGTATTAAAAGCATTATTATTCTAATTGTTCAGTACTTTTAATACTTCAAATAAATAAGCAGTTATTATCTGTCAGTAATAAATTGTTGTAGATTTCTGTAAGGATTAGATTGCTTTACGAATTGTGTTATCTTCAGGGTCTTAAGATATCTCGATCCGTCAGTGAGGTTCGCATCTCTCTTTAGCTACTTCCTTTCCCACATGTCAGTTATAAGAATGAAAACGTCTCCGCTAATTGTCACATATCATTCTTGTAAATTATTTGCGTCATTACGTGTACGCGGAGACCGTAAAATAAACTCTCACAAATTCGCAAGGAGGTTAGACAGAGTCTCACGCGAAGAAACCTATTATTTGCGCCAGCTTGATTGATTACGCGTGATGAACCTTTTGTACTTTCGACGTGTCTCACCGAATTCGATCACTTGTTATTTTTTTCTGGCCCGATGAATATTCGAATATTCGCAGGGGAGAGTTTGTTTCTCGCCGCGAATGTAGGATATATCGCGGGTGAGATGGGAAACAACCCCGTCGTCGATCGTAGACGAACACGGACGGCGGAGCGTCTAGACGCCGCGGCGCCTGTTTTCAAGCATCAAATGCTTGCGGAAATGCGGTCGATGCTTCGAGCTTTCTTGCCTTTCTCCGCAGCTTTTGCTGCAAGAATTTCGCTGGCGCCACTCCGCGTTTGACTGCAATTTCTCAAAGGGATTAAAAAATTAACGTGTATGTCACAACTTGTTAGACGTTTTTTTGGAAAAATAATATTAAACAAAACTACGTTTTCTATCGTATCTTCAAACTTGTACTTGTTTACCTTTGTAAATGCAACTCTTCGTGTTAGTGTTAGTTCTTTGTAACTAATACACTCATCGTTGTATTTAAAATAAAATTAGTATATCTTTGAAGTTTGAGGAAAACAAGTTGGAAATTTTTAATACATTGCAGTGACAAAGAATTGTTGACTTTTTCCTGTATTCTTCGCCGGCAGGCAGATAGAAAATTATACAATTATGAACAATAATGGATCTATCATGACATTTATTAAAAAAATATGCTTTGATAAAAATATTGAAACTCAAAATTGTTGATTTTTTCTAAAAAATTTAAAAATAAAACTTAAATCATTAATGTGTTAAGAATTAAAATAAAGTCATTTCAATTTTTTGTTGGCTTTTTCGTATAAAGGATGCCAAGTTTCAGGCGACATTGTTTTCGTCTTCCTCACATTTGAAGTTTTTGCCATTATTCTTTATCCCGTAGAATTTCATTCGCTCGATTAAATCGAATAAAAACGGTACGAGGAATTCCGTGACGTTTTCAGCAGAGAGGAGGACAGGCAATTTTTTTAATCAGGCAATGTAAGTTCACGCGAATCGCGACGACGCAATAAGGGCGTCCATATCGCCGGATCGATTTTAATCTCTGTAAGAGATTCTGGGAGAGAATACGCGTTTATATTCAGATTGAAAATGTTACGTTGTGTTGCACGTGCTGCAGTTGAAATGCATTTAATGGGCGGCGGCGCTGTGCTTGAAGGCAGAAGGCCGGTTATAACCGAAGTCAAATATTTTGTGCCGTCACCTCTCCTGTCGTGTGTGTGAGCGATCGATCAGACCCGGTTTATGACAGACTCGGATAATAATTTGAAATACATGAATCACCTCGAATCGCTCGCAAGTCGCGTGTACGTATACATTAAAGCGCTTTGTGCATAAAAGTTTCCATGCACGACGCTAAATATAGACCTGAACGATATGGCATTATTTAAAATATGAACAAAATTAGCGAGGCAAAAGAAAAATAAGAGAATAAGGAGAAAAGTTGGAAATGAAGAGGAATATTTTTCATTAATATCACATAAATATCATTACTACGATGACTGTCCTTTATTGTAAATAAATATACGTCCTTTATTGTAAAGGACAGTTTTTTATTTCGGAGGTAGCTGTCCTTTAAATTTATTAACTTTTTAAAAATTCAATTTTGTACTTTGTTTTAATATTATTACAGGAAATTCCTTTGTAATTAGCATTCCAATAATGTCTAATGTCACTTTAATGAGTGATTTATGGAAAACTGACACCTAAGGAACACATCAAGTCAAGAGAAAATCAAAATAACTTTATTTTTGACGTTATGAAAATTAAATGATGATTTTTGTTACAAAGTTTGACTGTTTAATGTTAAGAATTAAAATAAAATTATTTTGATTTTTTATAACTTTTGTGTTCTTTGGACAAATTTAGTTTCATGAAAGGATAATATTAACCCAAGTAGAGTAATAAAGTCACAATAACATCAAAATGAATCGCGATTGATTAAAAAGTGACTTTTAATAATTAAATTTACTACAGCTATTTTGACGTCATTTTAATATTATGATGACTTGTGTTCTGCTTGGGAGTTGTTTCAGATGCTGCGCAAGAAAATTAATGCACAGACTTCTGACAGTCGCAAACTAATTTGGAAATATTTAGGAATAAAATCCTAAAATTTTCAAGTTTGTCCTTTATTTTCTCTAAGAAAACATAATCACCGTAGTTATTATCGATTTATCTCTCGCTTCCTCTGTCTCTCTCTCTTTACTGAAAATTCTAGCTGTCATGAATCCGCTGTCTGAATCTTCCGGCGGCGCTTAACTGCATCATTTACAAAGCTCGCTCGTCCTAAATGGACGTAAAATTTCTCGAATACGCGGCGTCGAAGTGAAACGAGAGGAGAGCGTCGCGGAGATTAAAGAACATAAAACTTGGTTGGGTGGTATGTAATAAAACATCCGCCTTCCACCCCTTTCACTTTTTCTTTCTTTTCTTCTTTCACCTGGAAAGCTCGCCTTACGTCTAACGGATAGTTTTGCGCCATCGTTGCCGCTCACCGACGTCTCGTTTCTCTCGCCGGGCGCTTGAATTACGGCGAGTTTTCCGCCTTACTGTCTATTTACTGCGTGCTCGCGTGCCACAGGTAATACCACTAGTCGACAGGAAAAACCACATGAAAAAAGCTCGCGCAGTGAATTCTCGGATACTTTCAGCAGTATTTACGGTGTGACCCGCAAAATTTATTTAATTATAGCACGCGACTGGCATTACATATTCTGCTTTATTAGCGTTTATGCCAATTTTTACACACGTCGAGTCTCGAGCACGTGCGAAAATCGCAATACTGATATTATCAATTACGCAATATAGAATCGATATCGTTATTGGAATTTTAATTCCACAGCGCTATATATGGATTAATCAAATCGAAACGCGCCGAAAGATTTTCTGTAAAGATATTTCTAATGGATTGTAATTTAATAGTTATTTTTTCCTATAAATATTATAGTGGTACATAATTTTGTCTCTTTTTTTTTAATGTAACCAATAAATTGGTTATCAGTGTTGATTGCATAGCTATGTTTATTCGATATGGATTGTATAAACAATGTTTTAATTAATTAATTAATCAGCTGACTTTACAATGTACCTCTCTTCGATCTATATTATGATGAACTTATTACCTATTCTCCATAATTTCTTATCATAGTGTCCAATAGAATTAAACTGTCTGGGTCTTTTATATCGGATTTTTTTTCCGGATTGAATAACGTAAGTGTATGTGTAACGTATGTGTAACATTAGTCTTCACTCCTTCATATTGGCTCCATGAAAGAAAATTCTAGAAGATACAGCTTTCTTGGATGGAAACTATCCAGTTATGAATTATAATACCGTTTCTTATATACGACAATGGATTTTGAATGGCGCTACTGTATATAAAAAATATGCGTAACAATATAGGAGCGGAATAAAAAATAGATAGGAGCTTTATCTTAGTGAATGTGAAAGTTTCACTGAGTGTGACATTAAAACATAAAGCGACATTGTTATCTGGAATGGAAGCTCTCTTGGATGATAATTCTCTGAAGGGGACAAATGCGTCGTTAACGTCAACACATATAACGAGTGCACTTTCGCAACGTGGGAGTTCACGTTTGACCTTAACGTCCACGCGTATTCAGTTAGGAACGTCAATGTGTTATTTATTATTACCTTACGATGTGTAAATGGTTTTTATAAATCGACACGTATACGTATCAAAGGTTATGAAATTAATTTCAATTATTCTTCGCATAAATCAAGCAGAAAAAATTGAATTGTTGAGGCGAATCTCAAGTCGGATTTGAAGCAAACTAGTGCAAAGAAATGCACAAAAAGAACAATTTTGCTGAAGAATCTAAAAATTTAGACATAAATTTATAGAATGTTAACATGAAAGAAATAATAAGAATATTAATATAAAAATATAGTAAAGGTTTCGACCTTGTATTTTTTTAGATCATCTTTGATACAATTATTGCGAGTATTTATTAAAATGATTATCTTTATTTATGTTTCTTATAATCTAGACTTATCTTTGCACGAAATAATACTACGTGCATTTTCTTCTAATTTCCATTAATTTTATCACATTTTAGGTTAGTATAATAATTTAGTATATAATTTTTTTTAGTATATAATTTTCTTTGAAGACATCGTTAATTTTTTCTCAGTAAAGAGCATTGCATAAACATTTATTTATAAAATAAAAAATATGTTAACAGTATTTAGGCGCTAATAATTCTTATCGCTGCACATGTCGATACAGCTTGACGGCGTATGGATAATAACAGTGATAAGTAAAATGGCATGCGACACACGATTTTCGCTCCTGAGATTGTCGCCGTGACAGCGGCAGAATCCCCAGGATTAGGACTCAAGCTGGAAAGAAAACAGTGGTTTTGTCATTCGAGTAACGTAAAAACGCTAGAGGGAAAAAAAAATCAAGAGTGCGCACATATTACGCACACTTGACGCCTCGAATATCTTCGCTGTATTCGAGAACGAACATCGAGTCTGATCGCGTCTAGATATTTATGATCTTTTACGATTCTGTTTATTCGACTAAACAACTTGCTTGGATTGCGTATTGCGTGTTAATAAATCATAATTCTAGCTTATCCGTGCTTAGTTTATGTTATAATTATTACAGGAAATTTATTGAATATTGAATTTAAAATATAGAGCGCTGAAATTAATAAAGTTGCATCGATACGTCAGGTTGTTGAAATCTAATTCGTGAAATAAAAATTGTTGTAATTTAAAGTGAACTATAAATCAAGTTGATATAAATATTTGATATGAACATCAATTATTCATAATTTCATGCACGTCATTTAAATAGCTTCCTGTCAGTTATTATTCGAATAGCATTACCTATTTTTTCCTACGAATAATCATAAGATCTGATATCTAAAGAGAGAGAGAGAGAGAGAGAGAGATATGTATATTTTTTAAATACAAATATTAAAGTTTTTACATTTAATACATGATCAGTGGCGACTTAAGATTACAATTTCATAGATACTGGAACATTGCGTTTCGTCTTGTAATTCTTATCCTAATCTCTGGCTCGTAAAACAGAGATTGCGCGAATATCGAGGAATTTAGGATGTGTGAAGAGGCTGCCTTGCTCTTCTCATGCAGTCCGTGGAACCGGAGATGGTCTGGGAGCTCTTGTCGTAAAGTCGGCAGGCTGGAAGTATCACGTGCGAAGCTAACATGTCCTCGGAGAGTTCGGGGTAGTCTTCTGTGTGTTTAGCTGGCGTATATATAGTCTATACGCATCTTTTTCCGTTATATTATATACATGCGCACGATGTACATGTGTAAGCTTTCTTGCTAGCAGCTTCCGTCGAATCTTTCCCGGCTGTAAAACGCCAACCCTGTAAATAAAAAACATGCGTCTTAACCCACTCGCAAACTCGACATGTACAACATAGTATCTTTTAAAGCGGGACAAGTCAATATATTGGCAAGTATGAATTTTAGACCTTCGAGAAAAATTTGTTGAATTTTGAAAAATGCATTTGGTACGTTTAAGAAAGATATGTTTTCGTTCTTCGATGAAGTTTATATCAAAATCGAAATACGTTTGACACAACATTTTAAAATATTCAAGCAGTTTATAATGTTATATATATTTTCATAAGTTCCTACAGTTACTAAAAGTTATATTAACAGAAATGCATTTGCGCATAACTGTGTACGATTTATTATTTGTGTCATGTTTATATATGTTATAGAGGATCGTATGTATATTATACTTAGGAGAAACTGGAGTAAAACCGGCGTAAGCGGATCAAGTTGGGAATATTCGCTTATTTCGCAAGAGATAGGAGAAACCCAATAAAAATGTTGGATAAAATCGAATGGCTGATGAGTGACATATTTCCTATAATTAAACGCTAAGCATATAAAGTATTACATTGATTTCCTAATAAGATTCGTTAGCTTGATTCTTTATATAATTTTCATCTTTATTTATTTAATCTTAAAAAAATAAAGATTATCACTTTTTTAAGGATATGCATTATTAATCTAAAATCTTATTTAGAATCTTATTGATATTGTGATTGGAAGTTCAAATTCAATCAACAATCTTATTTTTACGATTGCATAAAAAAGTTTAAAGATCAAAAGGGAATTCTTTTATCACAATTGCTCATGTCTTCCGCATTCGATTTACATTTAGAGCACGAAATCGTTAAAATCCGAATTTATTTACCGCTATATAGTCACTGTTTGCACAGAGGAAACGACGATCTCATCTCAAACGGTAAAGAAAATGTATGACGGTGGTCCCCGTCTTCTCCGACGGAGATTGAATGTAACCCGATTCGAGCGATTCAGCTCTCTGTCAGAGTAACGAAGCTCTTTCGATTCCGCTCGCATCTCCAATGTGCCCGAGGAGAGTAGGTACTCCGTGCCTTGCGTTTAGTATAACATTTCGAATAAATATATATATATATATATATATATATATATATATATATATATA
>NW_012130119.1:111733-112956 GCF_000143395.1 Atta cephalotes | reverse complement strand
TATATATATATATATATATATATATATATATATATATATATACTTGAATTCTCGATACACTGAAAAAATATCCGGCGCCGGACAATGCACCTCTCGGGGAGGGAATGAACATTGATGGTGCAAAAAAGGAATATTTTCTCTCAAAGAACACAAAGGTCTTTATCTTTGTTTCTGAAACGGTTTCACATCCGTTCGTGCCAGTCGAGTAATAATTCGTTTGCAATTTCGTGTGTATACGGAATGTCTGAATGCTAGTAAATGGTAGCACAATTCCGTAACAGGACTGTTTTCCCGTTCCGGATTTTCTTCTCCAACTACCCCGCCCTCTCTTTTGTCTACTGCTGCGTCATTAAATCTGCTACGCGTCGACTTCTACCACTTTCGAGCCATTTGAGAACTTGCGTATTGCGCATTCCGCCCTACATGCAGATATCCGTGCTCACCACTCGCTTCTTCCTTTTCTCGACCTTTCCAACCCTTTCACGTCCCTTGGAATGAATGGATGAGTTTAGCGACCGTCGGGAACGAAAGATGCTTTGCCATCATGACGCTTGCTCGGGAATCGAGCAGAGATGAGATTCTTTGCGAGGATGAAAATTTGAAAAGAGCATTTATCAATTGTGTCATCTTTTATTTTACTTACGTTGTCGCGCTACATCGTTCTTGCACTCGAAGAAAATATAAATAGCGCAATAATTCTTAGAAAATATATTCCAACCGCTGCCAGACACACTTTGCATTTAAATGCAAGTAGCTGCGAGTTCGCGAACTGATTGTAAGGAGATTGACACAAGTGCCAGGTATTGACCTATCGATTGTTTTTAACGAGCATATACTCGTTGCAACACATTCTTTCCAATTAAAAAGAATCTGTTTCTACGAAACGCTTCAATTAATACCTTCACACTTCGCTTCAATCGCACAGTAACAAACAGATAGAAAATAAGAACAATGCAACATAGATAATAACGTTAATATATCGTTGATATAAATTGAGATTTTTTTTATAGAAACGTAAAAATAATACCGTGCCATCGCTATATTTTTTAATATTTGTCAAAATATATAATTTATTTACCTGCAAAAACATTACAAAACACAGGAAACACATGATATGTGATCTCTTGTGATTTCTTCTTTTAATTTGTAATTATCTCAATTCCTTAGAGAGAGAGAGAGAGAGAGAGAGAGAGAGAGAGAGAGAGAGAGAGAGAGAGAGTAGA
>NW_012130119.1:97466-111713 GCF_000143395.1 Atta cephalotes | reverse complement strand
AGAGAGAGAGAGAGAGAATGGTAGCATATAATTTACAGACATTTCCTAGTCGTTATATTAAACGATTTCCACGTTTCAATGCCATGCGAAGCGACCGTTTCCTTTCACAGAGAAAATTTCTATTTATTCAGGTACAGAGAACGAGTTGATGTCACGATGCGGAGTAGGAAAATAAAAAAGAACGCTCGTATGTCGGGCACCAGGCACTCATTTTCATACCATTCATACGATGAAAGGTGGGACAGGTTGAACGCGTTGTTTGTCGCATTTATCATTTGTACGCCGCGCATCATACTTCAACAATTCGCAAAAGTGTATTGTTGATCCCGGCGCAAATACCATGTGATGCGTTTGGGGCTGCGGGGGACAGACCGTGCATAAATAAGCGTCGAGAGGCTATTTCTAGATACACGGGAACGGATTCGGTATGTACCTGCTCGTGCAGTTGCGGCAATGCATATCAAACGTGTTGAATTTTTAACGTAACTATACGCATAAACCTGCGCTCTTTAAGCAGTGGACGAGTGAGCGATAAAAATACGTAAAATGATATATTTTTTTTTCAAAAGGTTGAGGTGACAGCGTTTTTTTTATATTCAATGATTCCATATATTACAATACCAGGCTACAACCTGCATGACACAAGAGAATAGAAATATATCAAATAATAGGAGCGAATAAAATGTTTTGGAAAAGTGTTTTAAATGAATCAGTAAATGGAAAGCTTGAAAAAATCCAAGCCTCAAAGCTCCTGAAAAGCATATTTGTCCCGTAAGGTGAAGAGGAATAAGATGTAAGGAATGGAGACAAAGATAAATGTATATAACTACATATACTGAGAGAAAAATATACTAAATTTTAATAAATATTTATTCGAATAGTGCCAGTTGAATATTTACTAAACGTATATTTATTTGGTACCAGAACTATTAATTTGATTTATCTATTATTATATCTTATTTAACAAATATATATTTTTCGTAAATAAATGTTGTATTAGTACCACTCAAACAATTATTTATTAAAATTTAGTATATTTTTCTCTCAGTGTACATAAATAAACATATAAATAAATTTAAAAAAATATTTTGATTTAACCAACAAAAAGGCAAAGCCTTTTTTTTTAACATTTTGATCAAACAGAATTTCTGGTTTTGATAACTCACTAAAATGTCTTTCTAGTGAATATTTTTGTTTAACCAGAATTTTTCTCAGTGCACGTTTCGGTAGCTTAAAGACACTCGATCACGAATAATTTCATTTCCCGGGTTTTAACTTTGTCGTCCTCTTCTCTGACCGATCTCCTCGAACGTCTGAACGTGCCGACGGTGAAATTGTAACACCCCTTGAAGCCATCGAGGGGTTCGAGATGTTTGATGCGGGAAAACTCGGGAGGTTAAATGTACGTGTACATATGTACGGTATATACTCGTATATATACTCGCATATATAGCGACACCAAGCGTCGGCGTCGCCATCGACTTTCAGGAGCATTACGTGTGTTCGTTTGAGATCGTAAGATGTCCATCGTCTGGTACCTGTACACACAGTAACACGGCATTACAGGGAGGTTCGAGGTTGATTTCTAACACAGAACCAGCACAGTTTGATTGGGCGCATCGAGGTGAGGTGGTAACGATAACGGTTATCGTTATAGCCTATTCACTATCTTTGACTACGAAGTGTTAAAGTATTCCGAGCGCTTGGCGCGGTCGGAACATAGGATATCGTTATTGCACTAGGAAGGAGCTTCTACAGCTATATGGTAACACGTGCTAGAATTTGTGATTGTATGGTCCACGAACGTACCTCACTTGTCGGCGGATCCTTTTATTTATATAGCTACCGTCAATTTTAATCTTACAGTCAGCGCGGATGATTTTCTTACCGCTTATGTTATATAAATGAGGGTAACCCTGAATAGCGTCTTATAAGAAGATGCGATCAATATCGCCAAATGCGAGGAAAAGTTTATTCCTTTCCCATCTCCCGTTTTCCTTAATTTCCATTTTATTCTACATTCTAAACTCTTCAATTTACCGCTGCAAGAGTCAAAATTGATTCGAAAGCTTTAACTGTACATTCAGTGTCAAGCTGTAGCATCGTACACATAATTCTCGTCCAAAGTTTCGTACTTTTCGTAAAACAGAAGTCCTCAACAGAGTGACTTCAACCGAGCGAGATAAAATGACAATTCCAGGTTTGCGTTTCAGCTTGGGGCCTCATTTCATTCCCCGCGATGTAAGCCCAACTTAGTTGGCTTCGCAAAGCCCCGTGACGGGTTTTCCCACTACGAGATACGTTTGCTCGAGTAAGTTAAGCGATTAGGCTGACGAACTCTTTGACCCGCGTTCAATCTACTAAAAGTTCATACGGATCTTTACGGATTGCCAATCTCGAGATTGCGCTAAGATATTTTTATTCAATCTAAATTTAAACTTTAATTTAAATAAACTCTCTTGTTTTCTGATTGTATTTTTTTTGGAAATGTCGGTTGTAAAAATTTTCTTCGTACGCTAAATTCATAATGTCAAATTGTATCCAATTTGAGTTTTCAATATTCATTTTTATAGATCGCCATCTGCTTCTACTCAATATGTTGTTAATTAATTTAAAAATAGTTAAATAATTTAAATAAAAAAATGTATTAAATTTGACTCTTTAGTTTATTGCTTAAGTGTTATTAATATGAACATTGTTTACTTTGAAACTACAACTAAATAATACAACTACAAAAATCGATTTACTTAATTCATTATCAATAATCTCATTTTTATTAGCTAAATTATTATTTATTAATCACAAGTATTCACAATTTATGAAAATATCCGAAGGTGTGATCTTTTGATCTGAAGAGCATGTATTTTAAGAGAAATTGCCACGTAATACTATGCATTCCACATAATGAATTTAACATAACGTGGAACTATCCGCACATTCTCGACGAGAACCTCGTGGATAACGTAAATATTTCATCTAGACAAATGTCTTGCTGCATTTTTTACATCGTTCATACTTTCGCCACCAACAAGATCACATTATTTCCTACATCTTTAAAGAAAGAACTAGAAACAACCCGCCAGTCTGTAGCAGTATAGAATTTTCTGAATCGCGTGCGAGTCTTCAGATGATTCTCCAGCGGGTAGTCTTTTTTACAAGCTTTTGTACAAGCTGGCGATTTTTAAAGCTGTACTTAAACATCGAGCTTCCTTCGCTTTTCACGTATAGCTAGTCGTTTGAATCCTCCGATGGGCCGCGTTAGCACCTATCTCGGCCACGTTTGCAAAAATGTGTCCGCAGTAGAAATCTTGCAGGATCGAGTCCCCCTTAGATTGACCGCTTTCTTTAAATTTGAAGAACTGTTTCATCCCTTTGTTCTCTCTCCTTTCGATGTTCTCACTTCCTATTCGCGTCTCCATCAATTGTCTCTTTAAATTGTCTTCTCTTAAAGCCATGACTTGTCCCTTAAGAGGTATTGTGAGAGTGACGTGGTCTTTGAGACGTGATCGTGTTAACCGTCTTGACAGTACTGCACCTAACCATTTGAGAGTTATAGCATTCGGACGGAATGCATGAGAGAAGAAGAAGAAGATTATTATACAAAGTAAATACGATGTTAACAAATCTTTACATGTTTTCTGCATTTGTACGAATATACTTTGCATTGTTTAGATATTACAACTTATTACAGTAAGAAAACACTATATTCTTATTACATTCTTTTATATATATATATATATATATATATATTGTGTGTGTGTGTATACATATATATTATATATATATTATTTCTTTTATTATTTTTTTTATTGTTCTTTCTATCTAATAAGAAATATTACTTATATACAATTTAATATAGATTTTTAAATCTATCTTAAATATCGACGCATTTCTGTTTTATTGCGAGTGGAAAAAGATTATTATATAAAGAAAAAAAGTTTGGAATTAGTGATTATCGGTTTATCTTCCGGAAATAACGGGTTAAAAAACTAGTCGACTTAAAGTCAACTAATTGGAAGGCCGCGATTCTGCTGCTTCAATTCCACGAGCAACCGAACGAAAATAAAATGGTACAGGGAGGTTGGGTAAATAGGGCAAAAGTAACAGAAAGATATTGAACTGGCCAGGGCTACTCTGTGTAGGGCAGAGGCTCACGGAAATTGCTTGAAATGAAAGAAGGCCAACGACAACAAGTTATTTCATACCACATTCAATCTATCAAATATTTCAGAGAAGAGCTCTTTTTACGATAACGGCAATATCTCGTGGCATCGAGAGGACAGAAATGTAAACGAAAGGATCTTTTTATTTTACAACTTGACTAGTATAATCAAATTTTTAACACCCGGTACGTAAAAAGGCGCTATATTTTTCTTTGCACTGTGCATTGACGACGTGATATTTTCTCTCATTTCACTTCAGACGCAACGAATGAAGATGTTTCTTTTCTCAAAATTATATCGAAATTATTACAATATTTTCTAATCTTTCTCTTCCTATGTATACAAAAAGAGAATAAAAAACTTGACTGTTTTTGCGTGTCTCATTTTGCGATGGCTAAGAAAAACTGAAAATTGAAAAAGACTATTAGAAGTACTTTTTTATGTATAGGTATAGTATTATAAATAAAAATATTATTAAAATTATTTATGTATTATTTAAATAAAATTAATATTATTAATATTATTAAAGTCTGCAAATAGATTGAACTATTTTTAAAAGTACATGTATCAAACGTTTTCCATTCTGGGAGCAGTGCAACGAATTCAGTAGTACGAAGCTTTTTCGATACTCGATGTCGTTTCTTTTGACACGATACTGTTTCGTATTTCTCGCTTGAGAAATTCAATGATTTCTCATTGATCGCCAATAAATAACCTCAATACGCATTTTACAACGTTAGAGAAAATCGGTCGAGCAAAAGTGTCGATATCTTCGCTGAAGTCTCTTTCTTCGTTCACTTCACCTGTACTTCATGCGCAACGGCATCTTCGTCCGATGTCTATTACGAACGTGATCCCGTCAAATTATGGCGTTAAGCGCGGTAATCCGTGTAACGTGACTCCGGAATGACAGAATATTATGCAAAGGCACATTAGACACGCGTGCTTTGACGAAAGGATGGTGCTCGGCACGAGAAGAGCGTTGACAAAGTTGAGATAGATATTGTAGTAGCAGCATTACTATGTCACGTGCGCGCGACGTCATTACCTTGCATGCAAAATGTATAACGGTGCATGCAGCTGCGAGATCGGCGAAATAATGCTAATTTATTCGGCGTGCATATTAGAACGGCGAGAGAAGGATGATGGGGGTCACGCGTAATAAGATACACCTTATCTCTCTCAAGGATGAGAAACTAGACAATTCCGTATTTCGTACAATCGGAGAATCGTTCTATTTCAAAAACACAACGATCATTCCGCTCATTTGATACAACAACGATGTATAACTGAAAAATTGTCATTCTTTGGTCGCTTGCTGAAAAAGAACGGACACATAAAGAAAAAAATGTACTTTAAAAGAACATACTTTTTTTTCCTCTATAATCAGTTATTACATCAAAATTGCATTTTAAAATTAATATTTGTTATAAAATTTTAATAATTCAAAGAGCATTGAATTTTATATTCTGGTAAACTTTGTTTTTTAAGTTGTGTTGTTACAAATAAGTTGTTACAAATTTATTGGTTCCATTTTTTTTCAATATCTACTTTAAAATATAATAACGTATAATTTTACAGAAAAATACTGGCCAATTTATATATATATTTATATATATATTACTGATAATTAATATTACTGAAAGTACAGTAATTAAATTACTTGTTTTAGATAAAAATTAAAAGCTGTCATTTCGTTCACTTTTAATGTTCCAAATAAGCAATTAATATAATTACTTTTTATTATCCATTATTAACCCATTTATTATTTTTAGTAATAAATTGGTCAATATTGAATTTATTCAATATTATATTTCTGGAGGGGAAACGTGTATCTAATATTAGTATATTTATGAAAATTGCATGAGAAACTGAATTTATAATTATAAATTCGTCAAAGATAAAAATATAGATACGTAAAAATTTCAGAGATATTAAATCTATGAAAGCGCATATGTAAGAGTTCCATAAACAGACAGAAAAATTGCATAAAACGAGCATATATATATGTATACGTTCTATAAACATTAAACATATACAAATTTAATAAAACCTCATAACAGTATGTAAAAATTATTAAATAGAAAATACGTAAAATGTTAGTTTCGTATACTTAGATTGCAATTGAGACTGTAGAAATATGTAGTAAATTATGTTACAGTAATAAAAATTCATGACGCAAGATATGATATTGTCAGTTTGACACGCATAAATTTATTTTTGCCCTTGGAAAAGAGAGAGTGACTATTGCGAATTATTACGTAATCTATTCTTTTTAACTGCTACGTTCCATTTATTTTACAGATAAATTTGTATGAATGTTATAAGACAATAATTTTAATGTTTGTAAAATTCTCATTTTATATAATATTTATATATAAATTCAATAATAGATACGTATAAATTCATAATTTTATTGTACATAAATTTTATAAAATCTCTTGTATTCTCTTTCTCTCTCTCTTTCTCTCTCACCTTCTGATTATATATTACCTTCAACAGAGAGATTTCTATAAAAGTAATTTAAATATTTTATTTCGCGCTCAAGTAATTAACATAAATTTAATTATATTGTTTAAATCGAATAATAGGAACAGAATAATAGTATATCATGCGCAAAAATGTACCAAAAAAAAGCGCGGCTAAATAAAACAGATTAATTGTGAAATTAATTGACATGCAGTACTCACGATGTCCCTTGACGCGCGTTCACCAGTCTATCTTCCATTGCAATTCTATTTACAACAGTATTCGAGAATGAATCAGAAGCATTTCAATCTGCATCGTCCGCGTTGATTGCATGCCACTTTGTTTCACTCGTGACACGAAATTCGCGAGATTCAAACAACTTTAACAATTTAATAAGTTTAATAATTGCATTAACAAGCATTTATCGCAAACGAAATTAGCAAATTTTAGTTAAGGAGTTGTGAATGTCCATTGTAAGTAATATTATTTTACACATACTCGTACACGTGCACTCGCGAAAAGAAACTATGCGGAAAAATTGTGATTATCTTAAAATTCAATTAAATATACATAGATCTAAAATTCAATATAATAATTTTGTTAATCATCAAAATAATTATATATGACATTCGAATATAATGAGCATTCTACGAAAGTTTTGACATTCTAGTAATCAGTTTGAATGTGCGACATAATTATTTTGATGGTCCAACAAAATTATTTTTAGATTTTGTTTAGCTACGAAAAATACTTCAGCAAAACTATTCTTTCAGTACATTATATCGATCCATGATAATAAAATTCATATCCATGATATTATTTATGAATTTATTTAAAAATATGCGCAAGAATTGCAGTAATAGTGAGATCTATTTACACAAGTATGGTAATAATTACGCAAATACTAATTAATTAGCTTCTCAAAATTCTATGATATTTTAAACTTAATTTCACGATATTTCTATTTTTGCTTTCATAAAGTAATCGCGATAAATATACGAATTAATAGCAGAAACTTATTATGAAAAATATTCGTCACTCTTAATCACGAAGAGCATATTTCGATATATTATCAGAAAATGTGTCAAATATTATTTAAATTCGTTAGAGATAAAATATAATTATTCAATGTATTATAATATTCAGAAACGTTAAATTATTGCCGTTTCCGTGAAGAAAATCTAGTAAATTATTATTGATAAGATGCTTATTATATTTATATCCGCAAAGACAGTAGTAAGCCTTAAGAAATTGATCAATCACAGTCGAATGTTGTGAGAAGAATAATCGATGATTGATCAATTCCTTAAGGCTCAATGCTTACTCTATTATGTTTGTGGAGTAATGGAACACGATAAAGAAATTAAAGTCTCTATAAATCTCTATAAAGTTGAGAATTCATCTCTATAAAGTTGATTCATTATAGAAAATTGAATTCAACTCGCGAAATAAGGAATCGATTATATTTCAAAATGTTGAATATTACGTTGTTCTAGTAAAAGTATCGCGTACATTTGTCGGAAATGTTTGTTAAGGCCTGTCACACAATAGAATCGCAATTCGTAAGCCGTAAGAAATTGGCCAATCACAATTGAATATGACAAAAATAATCGATTACGATTGGTTAATTTTTTACAGCTTACGAATTGCGACTTTATTGTGTAGCAGGCCTAAAGCAAGAGTGCGTAGTGTTGTGATGACGCGCTCGTCGTCCGCGTGACTTTGACCGAACGCACCGTAAGTCGTAACGGCAAAGTATAATATTTTCATTCGTGTTGAATGGTTATGTGTATAAATCTTGTTTTTCGTATCTTTTGCAAATTAAATAATCTTCTCGTCGCGTGTTAAAATGAAATAGAACATCAAACATCGCGATGTTTTGTAAAGCGCTCGAAAAAGCTTTTACTAAGATTTTTAATTCATCAATTCGCATTAATTTGTATAGAGTTAAGTACGGATTGACGATTCAGAATAATGAGAAAAATCACAAAATTATATACAGTGAGTACAAAAAATTCGTAAAGAGAAAAGTTTTTAAAAAAACTTTATTTAAAAAAATTAAATATTATTCAGCGAAAAATAAGTCATCGGATGATGTCGAATCGATACGATGATTTCAATACCAATTTGACGTCGATTCGATTTTAATTGATGATCATTTCTTGCTGGATAATTAACAATTTATTCATGAAAAATAAAATAGACTGTATGTTTCTTAAAATTATATATATCAAAAAATGTGTATTAATTATAGAAAATACAGGGTGCGTCACCAAAATCCGGACAAATTTCAATTTAAATTTTTCGCTATATTGTGCTTCCGCCAGAAGTTGTTGTTAGCGTTCGAAAAAGCTTGATACTTCTAATAAACAGTCATATTCTCAAAATGGCCGCGATGTTGAAACCAAGTGCAAAGTGTAATCGAAAAGCCGCACTGGGCACTCAGCAACGGAAATAATTCGATTTTTTGGATGCTCGAGATCAACCGTTTATGACGTTGTGACAAAATATACAGCTTTTAGAATAGTCCATCGAAGATTTCAGCTAGTAAGAAAGAGTCACGAAAGAACCGCGAGGATCCCGGCAGTTGAAAGGGTTCAAGCATTGATTTCGGATGATCCAGGACAATCATTGAGAAAATTAGCATCGATTGTTAGTGTGAGCGAACCAATAATGCGTCGAACTGCCGAGGAGGACCTTCGATACAAATCGTACACATTAAAGATATGACAGATGCTCTCTGAGGCTGCCAGGACAAGCCGACTTGTTCGCCTCGACTCCCATTCTGGCCCCCCAACAGCCCAGATTTAAATCTCTTGGACTACTACGTATGGAGCGTAGTTGAAAAGTCACAAACAAGTCTTGGCATCCCAATGTGACGTCATTAAGGACCGCTATTGAGGCAGTATTCATCGATATGAACAGCGTTATAGCGTGTATGCGAACGCTTCAGACTGAAAATAGAGGCCGTCATTCAAGCTAATGGGAGATATATCGAATAATTGTGATCTACAAGAATCCCCCAAGTACTATGTAAAAGGATTTTTTGTAATATTTAATTTTTCATTAAAAACATTTGTTTAAAGAAATTGTTCGATTGTCCAGATTTTAGTGACGTACCCTATATGTATATTCTCTGAAAAATAAGTAAAAATTAAAAATTCCAATGTTTGGATGCTCATTCATGCAGTTGAGAAATTTAGCTTCTAATATCAGAAATATATACATGGGAAGCTCATTTGTTTATGTTAAAACAGAATGTATTTATTGTATAAAATTGCTAATTAATATTTATTTTCTACAAATAAGACTTTTTTTATAAAACATTTTCTTGTACTTTTTGCTCTCACTCTAATTGTTCGTCAATTAATAATTGACTGAAAAAACGATTTGAAAGTAAACAATAGAATTGTTATTTTGATCACACTGACGCCACTGACTGTAATTTAAGATGGTTCGGAGGTAAACTCTGATCGTTTACGCGGCTCGGAAACTTCGGCTGCTTGGCTACGTGATTGCTTCTTATGCTTCACAAATTCCAGATGTATCGCTCGAATCGTGTGAGGAAAGGTAAAATTGACGGCGAAGAAACGCGTTGGAAACAGATTGAAGTTCCCCTGAATGATTTAGCAGCGGGCGATTTCGCCTCCGGATTCTCGTACCTTTACATCTTTTACCCGCCTATCATAATTTTTAACAACGCCGAGACTTACGTAAGAGTACACGCAGTGACATTATGAGCGGTTATTTTGACGCACAAACACCCACACGAATCTTCGTATCTTAAAATATACGCACGTGTGTCATCGTCGATGTTCCCTATAAATTGTGGATGTGCACAGGAAGATATAAATATTCTAATTTATAATTAAATTGTGATTTTTAGATCAATACAAATTGTGATAAATTAATAAATAAAGTAAACGTCTAAAATATTTTTATTTATCTTTAATGAACTGAAGGTCTATTTTTTTAATCTTACAACTTTTTTTTGAGTAAGATTTGTTATAATTTTGGTTTTTTATTGTAAAGGACAGTTCTTTATTTTAGTTACCTTTAGATTTATTTATATTTTCTCAAAATTCAATTTTGCGTCCTTATTAATGATATTAAAAATTTAATAAATTTCTTTCTAAAAATTCTGGAAAATGGCTTTCTAATTAGCGTTCCAATGTAATGTGCGAATTTTTGCAGAAAATATTAACAGATTATTTTTATGCAAGGACAATATTAGCTCAAGAAGAAAAACAAAGCCATAATAATACCAAAATGACATTAAAATAATCGTGATTGAAAAGTGACTTTTAGTAATCTTTGCAGCTATTTTGACGTTATGATGACTTGTGCTTTACTTGAGAGTTATGTCAGATATATGACGCAAAAGAAAAAGATTTCAGAAATTAATGCGCAGACTTTTGACAGTCACAAATTAGTTTGGAATAAAGTTTTAAAATTTTTAGGTTATCCTTTATTTTTTCTAAGAAAATATGGTCGCCTGTAGTAATTCATTATTCCATTGTATTCCTTATCTCAAAATATGACACTGTTTCAGCATCACTAGTATAAGTTTTCCCGTAAAGAAAACAACTGGATATCGCTTATATACATATATTATTATATTAATAATTGCGTATTTATCAATTTATTCATATCAGTTTAATACATCTCTTTAATTTATTTAATAAGTTTAACACAAAAATATATTATTTTAATAGAATAAATTTTTAAAATACAATTATTTATCAACATTCCGACTAAATTATACTCTGAATTTGTCTCGCATAAATCCAAAGTAAACAATTTTACCAAAAAGGATCGGAAGAGAGAAAAAAAAGGATTATAATACGTGTATATGTACAGAGCACAAGAAGCGTCATTACACGTAAGCATTATGATGGGATAAAATGATGTAGACGCAGGAGGTGGTAAAGCGAAGAGAATCACAGGAAGAATCGCAAAGAGGAGAAAAGCGAAGCGGTACGCAGAGAGACGATTACGAGAGAGGAGAAGGATCGAAAAGACGTAATATAAAAGGTAAAAAAAAAAGAAAAAGAAAAAGTATATGAGAAGAAGGAACAAAGAAGAAAAGGATGAAGAAGCTCTTTAACCGGAGCGCACTAAACGAACGACAGGTGAGTCCCTCGGCGAAGGTACGAGAGAAACCCCGCAGTTTCCCGAGAGGGGGGCACAGAACGAAGCGGCAAGATGGAAAGTAGAAAGAGAAGGAGGATGAGAGCGAAAAGCGCGAGTGAATGAGAGAGATTGAGTATCGCGGCGGAAACAGAGACGTGGTAGTTTAGGCGAGGCGAGATGAGCGAGAGGCCACGAAGATACACGAGCGCAGAAGCACGAGCGCTGGAGCACTCGGCTATCGGCGTGGGAGGGGAGAGTGAGGCAGGGGCAGGGGGACGGAGTGGGGATAGGAGCGGCACCGCGGCGGGGAGGGGGAAGCACGCCGGCGCCTCGCTTCAGTTCAGTCCCGCGGTGTCTGCTGTGGAGGTGACGAGGTTCTTCGGTTCGCTCTCCGCTCTCTCGGAACAAAAGCGGCTCCTTTCGGCTCGGCCGTTCGTAGGCGAGACTCCCGCCGGGAGGAAAGAAGAGAGAGAGAGAGAGGGAGAAGGAAAGCGAGAAAATATCGTTCGCTCGCGCGTATATACGCTATCGCGTATACTCCGTATTCTCGTGATGTCGCGTCGTTTCTAGCGACGAGCAAGGCTAGCCAACCGCGACTTTGGCGGAAGTCGACCGGCCGTATATACGCATCTCTTTCCCTCCGTCGCGCTCGCGCGCGCGCGCGCGCGCGCGTTATATCTCTCTCTCTCTCACTCGCTTCGACGTTCGTAACGTTCGACGAGGAGCGACGACATCGAGCTGTTCTACGAGACGCGACTGTACCAGCTGTGGTGACGCGACACGCTCTCGGGGGGGGAGGCGAGTGTATTATGCCGTGCTCTGTGTTCTCTCGTTTATAATCTTCTGTTCTGTGCATTCGGGTTGCAAAGCGCGAGGCTAAAGTCGGGTTTTTGCTTTCCGTCGCGCATCGCGATCCTCGCCTCTGTGTGCACCGATGTTTTCTCCATCGAGGCCCCGTTAACGCCGAGGGAACAAAGGGAGACAGCGAGGGAGGCCAGTAGCGAACGTAAGAGAAAGAGAGAAGACCTATACACATACAGTTGTCGTATCGATTGAGAGCTGGTCCCACTTGACGTAAGTCGATGAGTTTTATACTACCACATTCAGTGATCTTCGTCCGTGTCCTTCTTTATTATCTAAATTCCTTGGATTGGAATTTCACTCTAGAGAATGAAAATTGAACCAGGGGGTCGATCGTGTATCTTGAAATGAGGTGAAAATTACTAAGTCCTCCCAGTCTTGGAAAAGACTCGAATGTCAATCTTTAAGACTCGGTCCCACAAAGGTAGGATTAACTTTAATCTCGGTTCAACTTTACTCCTCACTTTTTTCCAATTTTAAAAAGATGAGGGGAGTAAATAGAACTGAGATTAAAGTTAATCTTACGTTTGTGGAACTGGATCTAAGAGTGAGATTTCTTTCTTCAGAGTGAGATTCACTGTAAAAAGTTTTAAAAGATAGTGATACAAGGGAGAAAGACGCTCGGTTCTTTCCGTTTGCCTTCTGTCGTTAGATTCGCTTAACGGGAAATTAGAACGGAGAGGCCCACGTGCGATACGATGATAATGCTCGAAATAATACTCAGAAACGGCCGCGTGAATCGAATAACCTTCCTGAGTAACTGTTCTTATGCACAAAGTCAAGTTCATGATCACGCACAAGGAGCTCATTCTGGCTCTTTGTTGTGTTTTCCTTGCCTCTGGATAGGATATCAAACGTGAAACACTCGTGGCTGTCAAAGTACGAGATTAGTTCTGTTTGATACGTTCTATGGAGATACTACTTGCAAGTCGCATCGTTTTCTAACAATCGTATTTCGCGGAAATATTTTATAAGTAATACTTATTTTTTTTTAAGTTTTTAAAGGTTATATCAATCAAAGCGCGTTTTACTTTACACGAATTAAATATAAAACTCCATTTCGCACTTCACGTTTTATATGAATATTGCTCATACTTTTAGTAATGTGACTTGTACTAATTGTTTCATTTCACATGAATTTATGTCTTACACGATATGTAAATATGTGGTTTATTTTTATTAAAATTTAAAAGAAATAATCTTTAAATTATCTAAAATTATTGAAAGAAAATTTTAATTATATAAATTCATAAAGAAATTTCGATTTTAATAATGATATTATTATTGAAAATTATTGAAAAGAGTTTTAATTTTCGAGCATAATTTCAACATTAAATGAGCGATATCGTTTATTATTATTATATCGTATTATTATTATTATACCGTATTGCATTATTTATTAAAAAAGTTATACTGCATAATACATATTATTATTATTATCTATTGAATGTTATATAATGTAATCTATTATAATGAAAATGCCACCACTGAAAATGCGAATGTTAGAAATTAATCGCAATGTAATGATTATTATAAAATTAATTGCGGTTATTATAAACGTTTCAGTTTTTACGCGGAAGAGAAATACACACACACACACACACACACACACACACACACA
>NW_012130119.1:82053-97446 GCF_000143395.1 Atta cephalotes | reverse complement strand
ACACACACACACACACACACACACACACACACACACACACACACACACACACACACACACACACACTCTCTCTCTCTCTCTCTCTCTCTCTCTCTCACTCACACACACACACATAATAATATTTGTTTAATAATAATTTAGGAACTTACCACATTCTCAATACTGAAACAATTTAAATAACTGTTAATAAACATTGTTGCAAAAATAGATGAGTGTTTAAAATCACAACTCGATAATATGTAGATGTTTTAATGATATGGTGTCGCAATTTTTTTTTTTGCATTTAAAAAACACTATTTTGTAATCACGAAGAACTTATGGTATAATAAATGACAAGCAAAAATAATCGTATATGAAATACGTAATGACTGTCGAGCATGCTTTGTTCTTTTTTGCCGTGTTTTTTGTTGAGATTCCTTGGTCGACTTGAAAAACGACTCTTCTTCTTAAATGTGTTTGTTTTTTATACGTACGCTAGAAAAATATCGAGTGTGTAAGCTTTCTTACATTCTTGGAAAGATTTTGAAACAAAGGATTGCAAAAAACGTACGTCAAAGCTACAGTAAAACCTGTGGTACATAGAAAAATAGCAGTAAACCAATCACTGACTACATTTACACGGCAATTTTAATTGGATTTAATAACATCCGTAGTTATGAAAATGACCAATCACACTCGTTCCATTCTTTCGAGGAACAGCTATGATTGGCCAATTTCGTAACTATGAATGTTATTGAATCCGATTAAGCGTGCCGTGTAAATATAGTCAATATTTTAGACTTGCTACTATTTACGATATTGACTGATTTATATATCTTATTGCTTATGTCTTACTACTTATATTTTTCTATGTATTTTTAGTCTCATTGCTAAAATTTTTCTGCAGTGTCATAGTCACGGCAAAAAACTTAAGCAGTAAATAAATTGAACTTCTTCTCTACTATTGATCAATTCACTAAACCTTACATTTTATTGCCTTATGTTTTTTAATATATTTCTGACTTTAAGGAGGGGTCTAAAATAAGCACAAAATTAAGATTTTTTAAAAAATTAACTACTGCGTAGAATTAACTTATATTATGTGTATTATACACTGTGTAAATTTGTAAATTTTGAAACAGATTAATTAAAAGGTTTAAACTATAGAGCAATTCGCGCAAAACTCTTTTAATCAGATGGGTGTAACATTTCCAAGAGCGGGGTTGGTTTGAAATAAAAAAACAAAATATTTTCCTGTAAATAGATATAATAGCTATCGTATAACGTAGAGTTTTTTGTTGAGAAATGTGGAAAGTAACTCGATTTGAAAAAACATTTTTTTTTCCAACTTAAAATTACAAAAATTACAAAAATTTATTATAAATAAATAGATATTAACATATCAAAAAAAATTGTACGTTACACGATAAATAATCTTCTTAAGAATATTCCTACCAAAATTAAAGTCAATCGGATTGTTAGTTTCGGACAAAAATTTCAAAGACACCCGTCTTGAAAAACATTTTGAAAAAAAACGCAAAAGAAGATTCGAAATGATTTTTTTATATAATAAAATGATTACCTTATCTTAAATCGCGGTTTAAAATATTCTTAAAGGTTCGAACTTTTAAGAAATGCAAAAAAGAAATTTTCCATTTTTTCAACTTTTGAATAGTCAATTTTGGAATATGAACCTTAAAATTTTGAGACATAAGGGTAAGTTAAAAAAAAAGAGAGAGAAAAAAGAAAAAAAATTACATTCGATGAATAAAATATATATTATTAAATTTATTTATATTTATAAAATGTATTTATAAAATTAAATGACTATAAAATCAAATCACAATGAAACATAACAATATGTATTTCTTTGTGACTTTGCACATTTCAACATATTCTTATTCTCTACAACATTTGTAAAATTCTTGATAAATAAATAAATAATTTATTTTAATTTGTAGTCCTTTACTTTGTTCTTAAGGTATCACTGAAATCGGGACAAATAGCATCCCACTTGGAGTTTTTTCGGGATGCCCCTAAAAGAGTCAAAAATCGGGACATTCCGCAAAATTCGGGACGATTGGCCACTCTAGTTAGACTCTTTAATCGCGATCCCGGTTACGTCGAGACTCCGCGATGACATGACGAAGGAACAACAAGCGCAAAAAGACACATGTGTTCTCTTTAAAATATTATCGTACTTTAACGGTCATGACACCCATGTCTGGACGTACTTGCATGTTTACTTCGTTCGTGAAAGTCGCCAGTGATAATATGTCTTCCAGGACGATGAAGATTATACCGCGCGACGGGGCATATCGTCGCTAATTAGACATGCGCCCTCGAGTCCATGTCTTCGCGAGTCGTACTTTTATTGCACGCGAAGTCTAATTAAGGTAGTGAGACAAAAGCCGCCCTGTAATCCGACTGTAACAAATGCACTCGCGTATTCGGAGATGCTTCAATCTAGCTCGGCTTAATCTGATTCGTATCGCGAAATCGAACTCGTCCACCTGACATTTCGCCCGAGTATCTTCGCGATGCCTCTTCCTTTGCAATATCGGTTATCGGTGATGAGTTAACGAACGAAGTTGTCTATATGCCTCGTATCTCCAACTCGTATCGTCACGACTCTTTTTTCCAAGTATCGTGATGTCTTCTACGCTTAAAGTTTGTTAAAATTAGTGGTTGAAATTAGTGGTTGAAAGTTTGTTAAAATTAGTTGTTGAAATTTTGTTTTCAAATTACTTTATATTGGTGTAATCTGAATAGTACTAACGGAAATTGTAGTCAAAAGTGGAAATATTTTTTCTTTTTCTTATACTTTGGAGGGGATTGTTGTGCTAGAGTCACAAAGTTAGCACTCGATATTTTTAATTTTAATTTGTTAGCATAAAAAAAACGCGAAACTTTTTTTTATTTTAATAAGAAACTGAAATGAAAAGTACTGTTACTTTTTTTTATTAATAGAATGGCGTGTGAACCTGATAATTTATAATTCAAATAGATCTGGATGTAATTATATTCACTACAATTACAGTTGCATTATACAATAATAGTCATAAATACCTACTTTTCTCTCGGTACTCAGTGCGTGCTTATCGTTCATATGTGTTTGTTTTATCAATGCCTTAAGGATTATTCGGTCACAAAAGATGAAATTCGACGGTGTACGATTGACGGCGTCGTTCATTTGACGCGTCGATCAATACTTACGAGTGGCTTGATGGCAAGTTGTCTGAAGTGTAACTTTCTACGGTGCATCGAGGCTATCCCTCGATCGATTGACGGAATCAACGCTCTCAACGTGCCGTGTTTAGCAAAACTTTGACGGATGTTCATTTCCGTTTCAGCAAAATTCCATGGACATGGGACATTGCGAGATCAAATCGTGATTTTGCAGAGGCAGTTATTAATATTCTCGACAAATTTGATATTAATTTTTGCAGGTTCTATTCGTCGCTTTACTGTTAGATATCAAAGGAGCGATGATAATCAAATCTCTTGAATTAAATAACATTTTATTATTTTTAACTTTGTGACTATTTTCAAAGTAAACAACGTATCCGTGTTAATGTATGCATCGAGGTATGCACTTAGTAATAAATAATAAACTAGATTTGAATCAAATTTAATACACTTTTTTAAGTTCAATTGTTTAATCCCATTATTTTAGTTAAATTAAAGATATATATTTCAGTAGCAGTGGCTACCTATAAAAATGATTAAAAATAATTCAAATTGGATATAATTTGATCTTATAAATTTAACAATGTTGTATAAATGCTATACAAAAATTGTGTATATTAATTTTTAGCGTTTTTGGAGAATAAAAACAAAGGATTAAAATATGTAGCTCGAGTTATAATAACGATTGCAGCTATCTCGAGAAAGCTCTGTTGAAAAGAGACATTTTGTTACAGTCCTCTGTGACTTTTTTGCATTTCATATCTGCTCCAGCTAGCATGAAATTGAAACAAAAGTCTCGGAACTAAAAGTCGAAACTAAAAGGTAAAGCGATGTTAGAGAGATAAGTGTCAAATAGATGTCGTAAAAATAGAACGTGTCAGTCTGTTAATAAAATACCATTTTTAAATATGCATTTATCAAAAGCTATTTTAAATTACAAACTGTCACATTTTGCTGATAACATTCGTCACTGAGCCGAAAATGAAAATAAAATAGTGAATTAATATACGTTTAATTTTTTCTTAATTTTCCGAGATTTCGAATTAACTTACAAATTAATTTTTTGAGAATATTAGATTCGGAATAATTAAGATAATCTACTGACATGTCAAAATGTCAATTTTCGAAGTGATTGATTCAAAAAAGAAAATTCTTTAAAAATATTTTTCTATTTTATTCTATATATTCTATTTATCTATTATTTTATATATATTTTATATCTATTATTTCATATATTTTATATATTTTATATATTGTATATATTCTCTTGTGTATATTAAGTTTCATTGTCACGGAAAGAACAGTTTTGCTGAAATAAATTTAGCTAGATATAAATCTGAAAATAATTTTGTTGGATCATCAAAATAGTGTGAAACTTTTTAGTGTTGACAGCAATGCTGCAAAATATTTTAACATTCTGTTTAACAACCAATTTCTATATAATTATTTTGACGGTCTCAACAAAATTATTTTTAGATCTATTTCTGTCTTAATTTCAATTTTTAAATATTGGATCGGAGAAAAGTTTCTTCGTATTTTTTAATTCAAAATTGTATATACAATATCTTCGTAAAAAATGAACGAAATTTAAATTAAAAAAAGATTTTTAAAGCTTGAAATCTCTAAAGGTTACTATATTATATTTTTTGAGCTTTTGTGAGTTTGGTTAATTTTTACATTTAAAAAACTACGACCTGAAAAAGATGAAAAATTTTTTTTTCACTTTGGGGGTCTCTCACATGCCCAAAAAAAATTTATGAAAATGTTCGACTATCGTGAAAGTTTGAAGCTTTCTCTTCGAAATCATTTTTTAGAAATGTTTCTATGTTTTTCTATGATTTTTTTGTTCCTGAGTTATTCGTGAATTAAGTAAAGGAGCATTTCTGACTTTGATTGCTCCGATAAAAATCATTATACCGCAATTTAAAAAACAGATTCTTAAAGCTGAAACTTTGTTCTAGCGAATAATATAATTATAACGAAAATTTCGTAACAAGTGAAAAACTTTTGCAAAAAGATTTTTTTAAATACGAAGAAACTTTTTCCCCGATCTAATATTTCAACCGTTCTTTCTGTTTACGTAAAATATGTTTTACGATTGCTTGAAATGATGAACGATTCGAATCGTTAACAGCTTCAGTTTGTAATATTGTGTATTTTCGGAAAAGTAGGGCATTAGTTTCGTTTTACAAAAAGGAAAAAAAGCCATATGAAAAGTGCAAAGTGCGACGCATTACTCTTTGCACAGATGGTACATTCGCACAATATTTCATCCGAGAACATAACAGACGCACTCAACATTAATTCTCTTAGCATTCTCTATTAAGATCGCGAATCGTCCAAGCAAGTTTGTTCTCTTAATAGAACTTTAAATGAAATTTTCTAACGTGAAACGCGTTTATAATATTTCGCGAAATTGTATCGCGCAACGGAATAAAAATCCCAGCGTATTTTTCGTTGTTAAATACATTATTACATCAGAAAATAAGAGAAATGTGTGCTGCGGATGCAATTCGCCGCGTTCGTTTTTGAATTATTCGACAAAGTTGAAAAATTGGATTCGGCTCGAAATAGGGCGGATCGAGATATCTTTATCCGCTGTCCGACTGGCTGGCGAATTAATCTCGCCACTTCAAAAAGTTGAATAGCAAGTTCGGAATATAAATCTCATACTTGGTGCAGTTCGCGTCGCACTGAACGCGAACATAACTTACGGACATTAGTCATTGATATAATCGATCTTAAGTAGCACAGTAATTAATCTCGTGACATACGTCAACCGTAACGTAAATTTATTGTCAGCTAATTAGCCATTTCGTTGTTCATTCTAGCTCTTTTCCTATCTCTTTACCTTTGCATTCAGATAGAATTTCAATGTGTCAATCCAATATATCAGCTTTCCCAGATTCGATCAAATTTCCGGGAGGGAGAATGAATCGTTACGCGAAGTTGTGTAACAAAATGATTACGAAAGTGGAATAATCTCAGATAAAACGACAGGGTAATAAGATTCTTCTTTAGAAATTTAACTTATTATTTAATTTCTAAATTAAGTAATATTAAATTAATCTATTACTTTAAACGGACTTTATCGCAAGCGACGTTACGTCAGTAGATTTCACAGGGGAAATTAATTTTAAATCAAGTTACGTGTTTCTCCGTCTCCATGAATTAGGTCGTGGCTTCTGCTACGAGAAAACCCTTTCCGGTATACAAATGATGTTTCTCAAATTCATATAGTAGTCTGAGAACGTAGCTCTTCTCTCTCTTTCTCATGTATTATCTCGTGATGTTGACCCATACCCTAGGGTGCTACCAGAGTTGCAAGACAGGTAGTGACGTCATCGATCCAGCTGCTTCTCTTTTTTATACTCGTCTTTCCTCTCTCAAAGACGTACGTCGTGTAATAGCTTCAGGGCTTTCGTTAAATGTAATACACGAACATGTACGAACTGGCGGAATATTATTTCAAGAAGGAATCAAGAGAATCTCTTTTCCGGTTGGAGGAGGATTGTCGAGTTCTTTTAGAATTTATTAAAAAAGATATCACGTAAACAGAACGTATAGCCCTTCTTACATCGTATCGTGAGTTCTATCTTGTATCATATTGCATTGGACTAACTAAGTACAGTAAGATGATTATAGCTGGATGTATTAAAGGAACGAGGTATTAAAGAAAACGATGAAATAGATGAAATAAATACAAACTAAAAACTTCTATTTATATGTTTTATATAGTATTTATATGTTATTTATAAACCGGTTTTTTTATACAGTAAAAAGACTACTAGATCAGTTCTATTTTTGCGTAATTATTTAAAATTATTTGCAGGAAAATATCAAAGAGTATTTTATACACAAATCGGATTTTTACATTAAAAGAGCTTTTTTTTTTGTAGAAGTAGAAACTGAATCAGTTTTGTTTATTTTTTGCGTGATTATTTAAAGTGAAATATCAAGGATTATTTTACATGGAAGAGCAGCCCTTTTTTTTTTGAACAAATAGAAACTGGATTACTTTCATCAATTTTTTGCGTGATTTTAAAATGATTTAAAGTGAAATATCAAATATTATTTGCATAAATAAGAATCTTACATTAGAAGAGCTCTTTTCGTAAGCATTGAAGTTAAACTTGAAACAATCGCTGTCGAGTATCGATCTGATCTTTTGGGAAACGTCGGACACCGCCATCGACACCGCCACTAGCACAAGTCGACAATTCCCAACATTGGGTTTTGCCAGTGGTTAAGTCTTGTACATGCGAAAGTATGTGCTTATATGTGATAGAGGATGTGTTAGATGGGATGGTCACCGGCGAAACTTGTCGTGCAACCACCTATTTGCGGTGAGTTGAGCGTAACTTTCGCATGCTATTAGCAAAGAACTATACATAAATTATTATCTCTGTCGCTGTAATTCAAACATCGAAACTTTGTGATTTGCAAACAGGTTCTGGGAACACCCTTTGTCTTGAAAATTTACGATATGCACATCAAGGTGGATATGCACAAAAGGCCGAATCGAAATATCCGAAAAAATGTATTATTCGATCGCTCTTAACGACCTTTATTCTGAAATCACAGGAATCTAATACCTACTAGCTAATTTAATATTGAAAGACAGTAATTAATTTCTTATTTTAAGTATTAAAAGCATGAGAGAAAAGTGTTTGATTTTTGTGACTATATATGATAAAATAATTATAGTTAGGAGCTCCAGTTTTATGATTATTACTGCTATAATATTAGTAATAATAATTATGTATGTAGTTCTTTCAAACATGAAAAAATTGTGTTACAAATTATGATAATTTCAAATAGTAATGTGTAATAAAATATCAACTTATAAATGAAATAAATATTTTTATGCAGTAAATGCAATTATAACGAATATAATTTTCTTAAATTCACTAATTATTTATGTGCTAATAATAATAATTAAAAAATATGTTAAGAGAATACCAAAGACTGTCAAACAGCGTTTGTGTTATTAATAGTACAATTGACTATATTTGCATGGTTAAAAAACTATATAAATATAGATAGTCGTCCCAAAAGATGAATGTAAATTACAGTCAAATTATGGTAATTGCAATTATTTTTTTCTCAGTGCGTTGTTGTAGTATCTTAAAAAGCAATTAATTACTGTCTTTCAGTCTTAATAAATTGGCCGGTTATTAGATTTGACAGTATCAATAATCTATAAAGGAGAAGTGACTTTTTCTTCAAGAATGTCGGAAAAAGGAAGATATATGACTCCGTGGTCAAAGACGAAAAATAAGAGTCGCGGGGTAGAATTTAAATGTAACAATTTAATAAGGTTTGCCTTTTGACCTCAAGAAACTCATAAAGCGGCTCGACGTACGCAGGTGAAACATCTCGATTTGCCTACAAACACAACGTAACGCGGTATGATTATGACTCTGCCATGCCGTACACGTTCGCGCTTATCTCGACAGTGCACTCGCGATCATTGCATTCTGTATTCATCATCATAGAGCACTTGGAATATAAGTATATGAAGATAGTTGTCGCGGTTTCATGAGCGCGTATGACGCCCGCGTGCATGTGTTACGTGTACACGTTTGTGTTTGTAGCTTCTTCCTATGAATTCCCTTCCGGCTAGGTAGCTGCGGGGATATATGAGGTGGCTTTTGACGTCATTGACCCAGCTGCTCATCCCTTATGCACGTCTTTCTACGAGATGCCTCGCGTACCAGCGTACCGACACGTAACGTACGATATGCAAATCGCGCGCGCGCGCGCGCGTATAAAGTTATCAACTACCATGATGGCACCGAGATTGTCCGTCGCTCCGTCTGTGTTGAGCTAGAAACAACAATATAAAAAAAAACCTAAGGCAATAAGACTGAAATAGGCCGAATCGGTCTATCTTAGTAGAGAACGTAAAGTATTCTCCACTGATTGGCCGATTCACTTACTGCTTACACTTAGTGCTTTACGTTTTTTATTTATGTGTTTTTGGGTTTTAATTTAGTTAGCTTTAGTAACTCTAAGCTGTAAGAAATTGACCAATTATCAGTCGAATATGAAGAAAACCGACTGTGATTGATCAGTTTTTCTTGCAACTTTAAGGGTTATGACCTTTTAAAGCAAGGACTTGTGGACCCAGACTTAAGCGACGATGAGATTTTACGTAAAATAGGTTCCAAACTTCGAACTGTAAAAAATTGATCAATCGTAGTCGATTATTCTTTTCATGTTTGACTGTGATTAGTCAATTTTTTCAGGCCTAAAGCTTAAGTTTTACGCTTTAAAATCTCACCGTAGACGCCGTTTTACTCGCCGACGAGGAGCGCGATCTCGTTGAGCGGATGTCAGCACGCTCGCGCTTCCTAATTTAGCTTCTTTCCCGAGTACCCGAATTATCCCACTTTTCCTGTCCCGCGACTATCCGAGCGCGGCATCTGCATCGGTGCAGTCAGTGTACATGGAAAAGCCTGCGAGAGTATTACTCACGGTTGTTGTATCGGCTTAACGAGAAGCGGAGGGATAAGCCAGTCGCGATAACGATTATGGATCGCCCACGATAAAATGTTTACGGTGTTATCGCGTTCAGATCTATGAGAGAAATAAACATCGTTTCTGGATCTGTTGGTACTCGAAGTTACGTGGCGTGCAAATAAAACGTCAGTGATATCAGATTTATCAGACGGTAAAACATTAAGAGCAGTTCCCATAATATTCCCCTCTTAACTTCCTCAATTTGTAAATTTATTTACTTTACGTTCTTTTCTTCTTTTTTTTAAACATTTTGTAGATAACGCCAATCTAACATCGACTCTATTAAAACTTTTACTTATCTTTTCCCGCAGCGACGACCTAATTAAACAACAAGTATATACTTTTTTTTAAATATATGTTTTCCTTTTCTATTTCGTTCAACTTTAATTTTTAATTCGAATTAGTACAGTTCATTATTTTTAATGAAACAAAATCGAGAATTGAACAATAAATTTATGATAAAGTAGCAATAAACATTTCTGTATGCATTTTCATTGCCTGGCGCATAATATACTCAAATGGTTATGCTAGTTTAATAGACGTCTTTAATTGTAATTGAGGGTGGGGTACAGTATGGCGGTTTGTTCTGTTCGATAGAGAATATAATGCTTTAGTACGCGAACGAGCAAACGTGTGCGATATTGGTTCGTAGTTGGACCGCGCCCTGGAATGTACGCGAATTTAATATTGGCACGTGCAGATATAACGTATGGATCGTATATGCCAGATGGAAGCCGCGTTAAAGCCACTTTGTACCGACGAACGTTTCAACTAAAATTATGCTTCTTTCCGGAGTGTGGCAGATCGAGTTCGCCGCAATTCATGTGTAACATTTTGACAAATGAAGCTTTCAAAGACCAAAAAAAAAAACGTTCATTTTTACTTCAGTTTTAACGAGTATAATCTATATGGAAAGAATGGTTTTGCTGAAACTAAAAATTGAGTTAGATTACAGATCTAAAAATAAATTTTGTTGAACCATCAAAATATTTATGTGAAAAACTTAATATGATATGCATTGCTATAAAAAAATGCCGATATTGCAGCAATTAGTTTTTCAAAATCCTGCATAATTGTTTTTCAAATCTGTATTCAAATTTTTACTATTTTTATGTATTTTAGCAAAATCGATCCGCCAGGCAAATATAATATTTTTATGAATCTTTCCCGTATACTCAAGTTACGTAAGAAATTAACTTAGAAGATTAAAAGATTAAAACAAGAATTGCGTATTAAATCTACGAGAATATTTTATCTAACGAATGAAACTCCATCATATATGTATATTTATCATTTATCTTAAAATTTCTTTTATTTATTACTGTTTTATTATTATATTATTGCTGTTATTGATATAAGAAAAATTCACGATTGAAAAAAGTGTAAAGTGCAAAGCCTGAGATATCAAACGTATCTCAAAGTTATCACGTACAGTTACTGCGGCTTAATTGATTTTCCACCTTTCGCTCGTCGAATTAACTTGGCATCGGATTGGTAGACTCTAGAATAATCGCGGATAAGATCGGGCCTCGCGGAAAATGTTGCCCGATCGAGTCGTATCTTTCTCCGGATTAACGTGGTAATTAAATGGGTAATTAAACACATGCAATTGCGTGGAAATATGGATGAAAACGGATGCCCGTTTATGAAGGTATAAGTATACCCGCCGTATTATCCGGTAAAGACGTGTGTGTATATATATATATATATATAGGTATATATTTAATTGATTTCTTTCGGTTTAACTTATTAGCTTTTCACATTTCTTAATTTATTTAAATATCGCGCATTGCAATCTAATTTTCTATGCATAACTATTTATTATTTATCTATTAAAATTCCTTTTTATTATTACCTTAATTTATTTGTCATTGGTTTAATACTGCTTTATTACTGTAATTAATATCATGTTAATATCTCCCATCCGTAAATATTTTCCGTTCTATGTTTTCTGTAAAAACACGGAGGCCTGTGTCAACTCATTTCCTTGAATAAATACCCAAGTTTTTTCTCCAGTTTCAGTTGATCGAATATTTTACCTCGAATTCTACAAAATTTGCGATGCGATAAAAACAAACCGCATAGTGATAACGGTATGGTTATCATAGATCAGATAAATTCACCGCGCTTATCTATGTAGCTTCGATTTTTCGATGCAACGGCGCAATTCGTTCTATGGAATTATTGCTTTCGTGAAGAAGTGGAGGAGGAAGAAGAAACGTCGCAGCATCTCTTACTGTAACGGATCGTGAATCATTATGTGAGATGATTCCTCGAATGTAGGAGTTTTATTATTATATCGTTCAATGCAAGTCGGAATGGTCTATAAAATATGAATAAAATGGCAACCAATAAATCATAGACTCACGCAAACGTGATTCCTCGTAAGAGAGGAAAAGTATTAGATGTACAACTTTGCTTCCGCCGTTTTTTTTCCGAAATTCGAGGCTTTATTGTAAAAAACTGGTTATACATTTATACATTTATTGCTCAAGTAATGCCTCCAATTCTGCATCTTCGAAAACCTTCTCTCTTCCACCGCTATGCCGGTCTTCGACGTCAAAATCACCGTTCTTGAAGCGTTGAAACCACTCACGACACGTTCTTTCACTAATAGCGACCTCACCATAAGTATTTGAGAACATTCGATGAGCTTCAGCCGCAGATTTCTTCATATTGAAGCAAAAAATTAAAACCTCCCGCAAATGACGAGAATTTGGCTCGTAAACTGACATTTTCAATCGAGAATAACTTTATGATGCAGACACAAATCGACTAATGTTTCTATGGGGTTATATTGACAGATGCCCAAGTTTATGACGTCTATGATCTATTTATTTCGACCACCACTTACCGCTAAAGCCATCTATAGGAAAACGGCGGAAGCAAAGTTGTACACCTAATACAATGTCGATTTGATTCTCGAGAATCGTTCGTGTTTCACCAAGTCTGAATTGACCATTCTGTCATTTTATCAATACGGTATATTCATACTGATTTCTCTTTGATTCAATTTCGTTTCTCTTCTCTTTCTATATTCATCATATATAATTACCTCTATTTACGAACCCAGCAAATAGTCGTTAGTTTCGTTACCATCGGTTCTACGTGCTTCCGTGCAGAGATGCATTGCGGACTTTCAGAGAAAGCAAAGCGAGGAGAAAAGAGCGATAATCGCGTTTGATTCCTAGAAGCGATCGTACTTCTCGTGGCCATAAATTAAATCGTGCGCCTCGACCATTCGACCGATTTTTCGCCGCAAAGAGCTCGCTATCTATCAATACGCTCGAATGTACGAATGCACGCCAAGGCGTTGCCTAAGATAATCTTGATCGATGTGTCGCCTCGTAAATATTCTGCTAGAATAGTTAGATATTTCCTTGTATTATTTAGACATTTATAAACCATAGCGAGGTGCACAAGTAATTTTATCTTTAAGTATTTACTGTTAGATTTATCGATGTGATTTGAGGTGTGAATATCTGCATATTATGATCTGACATTTGCTCGAGATTTTCATGAGATTAGAATGAATTAATCAATTGCATTTCGCACACACGCGTATATAGACATATTTCACGTACAGCGATTAGTGATATTTCATTTTATTTCTCGCGTTCCCCTGGAAATATGCGAGCAATTTAGCGGTGCAATTTGATTAATGTACATTTCCATCAATGTAGATTAACTTTTATTTCCATTTAACTTACTTTTTATCTTTTTCTTATTTTTAGAACTAGAAAAGGAGCAAGTTAAACAGAGAAGTTAATCTAAGTGGAAATGGATGATAAGAGCAAGTTCTGCAATTAGGCTATTCTCGTTCTTTTTCTTTTTTAACCGAGATAATTATGAACAAACTTATCATAAACAAATTTATACTAGGCACGTCCCATGATTGGATTTCACTTGTAAATGTCAGTATAGTTCGCATAGTCTCCGCATAGTCTCATTGTCAGAACGAGTTTTCACAATTTTTCTATCATGTCTGATCGTGGCTCTCCGTTGTTGTTGCGTGACTATGTCGTGTCGAATATGAAATAGGCGCGTCCTACACGCCTGTGTGTACACACCATATATGCATATCCGCTGTGGACACGAGAAAGGTTTGGCTTTGTTCGTTGTTACATGATTACAATTTGTACGGAGGCAGATCGATCAACCAGTCCACCGCTATTGCTTGAACTGTCTATCGGAGATATCTAGATAAAAAAATATAAAACTGTAATTGCTGAGCGAAATAAAGAAATGTCAATAGCTGAGCTGCGCGGGAAATTAATTTTTAACAGATCGTGCTTTAGAATTCGTCGAATGTAGACATTCTGACGAATGAAAAATTAGGTCGTTATTTATATATGAAAAGAACGCACTGAGAGAAATATTTAGTATGAATAATTATAATTTTTTTATATGTGAATAATACAAATCTTTTTTTTTTAACCAAATTTTGATTAGAACAATTTTTTAATTAAAAATTATTTAATTTTATAATTAATATATTTTATAATTAATTTTATAATTATAAAATTTTGCTGAAGTATCTAAATATTAATTTAACTACGTATAAATCTGAAAATAATTTATTGGACTATCAAGTATCAAAATAATTATATAAGACATTCAAGATGAATATCAAGACTTTTTGCTGCATTGCTTATCAATTTCAATTTCCTACATAATTATTTTGATGGCTTAAATTATTTTTAGATCTGTATCTAAATTTTTTAAATACTTCAGCAACATCCATCGCAACGTACATCGCCGACATTATTTCAACGCGATGGCACTAATTCCCGGCGAAGGGAAACCTATTTCCGTACTCGTAGTACTTCAGATCATTTTTCTCAGTATCTTGGCAGTTATTCCTCCATATCGTGACAAGCGAATTGCGTCCAACGATCTTCAGAGCCGCTAACAGACGCGTTCTCGACTACCTAGCTTTGGCTATCTTTGCGTGCATTACACGCATTTCCAAGGAATAGAACCTCCGTGCCTCCATGATCCATATTTAAACGAGAAGTACCGACAGAATGGCCTTTATACTAGCAATCAGTATGCCGCTTCCGTGGGCGAGTATCATCGAGCCTTTCGCAATATCGATTTACTTCCTGACGATCCACATGTCAATAACCCAGAATGAGAGACTGTTCGATGATGACATAGCAGTATATGTATGGATGTATTATATTATTTCAAAATATGTTATTCGAATGTTTGTATCATATATGCTGTTTTTGAAATATTTATTTTAATGAACAGTGTTCTAATTTCTAGTGTTATATTTTTTATTTACAAAATTCGTTTTATCAATTCGAAGTCGATTTATTTCTGGCTAATATATTATTTACATTTTCTTTTTTCCATCAGTTTTTACATTACATGAATTTATTTTGTAACAATTTAAATGTTTATTATTTTTTATTTTATTTATCTAAAGCTTAATTCGCAAGAACGTCTGTTTTTAAATTAAAACCGAAATAATTCGCAGTAATTCACGATTATATGCGCAATGCTTTGAATTATTACTTTAACAATTTTGTTGGGAAATCAATAATAAAAAAATTTGCGAGAGAGAGAGAGAGAGAGAGAGAGAGAGAGAATTAGTAAGTTTAGGTAATTATTTTGTATATGTCTTGGTTATTAGTTAATTTTTAGCGTCTTCTATTAGTTTTTAATTTATTACTAAACTACCTATCTAGTTGT
>NW_012130119.1:77073-77832 GCF_000143395.1 Atta cephalotes | reverse complement strand
GTTAAGTAAGTAATAATAATAAGTAAGTAGAGAGAGAGAGAGAGAGAGAGAGAGAGAGAGAATTGAATTTGGAATATTTTGATATGCTTGGTATTGAATTTTTAGCGCTTCATGTTTTAATTATTCAAATACCTATCATGTCGTTAATAAATACAGACGATAATTTCATGCGTATTTTCCGTTTAAATAATATTAGTTTAAACGTCTGCGGTCAAACATCGAGATATAATCTCGACGAAATGGCTCGGATATACCAGGATATAACCGTAGGGAGTTTAATATGTGCTGTAATGTGACTAATTTCTGCAGCCTATTTTGTCAAATGACGTGATTCACCTGCGTCAACGTCAATAATCAGCACGAAGGATAGACTGTGCTACTATGCGTGTGTACCTTACACATTAATGAGATCGTGTTTATTACCTTGTATAGTCACAAGGTAACATGGGATAGGCATTGTAACATCGATTGATTGTTTAACAAGCGTACTAACAAGTATACGGATCGTGGCTAATTACATCGCAAACATAATAATATTCTTGCCATGTACAATGAATTGGCAACACATATCAACATTTCACTAATGAGGCATAAGTGTCTCCAAAAATAGATAAATGGTATACATAAAGATAAATCATTTATAATAAGATCTCGTTGTATTTAAAGTGTATTGATAAACAAATGTTTTACTTTATTATCTATTTTCATCAAAATTTTTATGTAGGTAAAGATTTTTAAAAACATTTTCTCTCTCTCTCT
>NW_012130119.1:66436-71162 GCF_000143395.1 Atta cephalotes | reverse complement strand
TACTACTTTTCCATCTCTCAGGCAATTTTCGAATTCCATCTCGAAAAAATGATTCGTCTTTGGAGGCGATCCAATTTTGGAGCCAATTTTCGATTTCTGCGAAAGAAGTGAACCGACGACTTGCTGCATCCTTCGGAACAACCAGTAATCAGAAGGAGCAAGTCTGGAGAATACGGCGGATAAAACATCCCATTTGCGCGTTTTCAAATATTTTTTTACGACTTTAACGACATGAGGCCAAGCGTTGTCATGAAGAAGAATAATTTTATCATATCTTTGCTCGTATTCCGTTTTTCTCGCAATGCATGGTTCAAACGAATCAATTGTAGCCGATACCGATCGCCCGTAATGGAATCGCCAGGTTTCAGCTCATAGTAAACAAGACCCTTTTGGTCTCAATAGATACAGATGATCTTTGAACCATGAATGTTCGGCCATGGTGTTGATGTTGAGGTCGATGGCAACGATTGACCGGGCTTAGCGTAGTATTTTTTCTTTTTAGAGTCGTAGAGTATCCACTTCTCATCTCCAGTCACAATCCGATGCAAAAAAATCTTTTCTCTGTTGTCTTTGAATCAGCTGTTCGCAAGTGAAAAATCGCTTTTCAACGTCTGTCAGTTTCAATTCATAAGGCACCCAATTTCCTTGTTTTTGAATTATTCCCATAGCTTTCAATCGTACAGAAACGGCTTGTTGAGTTATCCCCAATGATTCTGTAAGCTCCTCTTGTGTTTGACTCTGATCTTCTTCGAGTAATGCCTCTAATTCTTTGTCTTTGAATTTTTTTGGCTGTCCAGAGCGAGACTTGTCTTCAACGTTGAAATCTCCATCCTTGAAACGTCGAAACCATTCCCTACATGATGTATCAGTTGGAGCAGTGTCACCATAAACTTCGACAAGTATTCGATGGGCTTCAGGCGCACTTTTCTTCCAATTAAAGCAGAAAATCAAAATCTCCCGCAAATGCTGCTTGGTTAACACAAAATTCGACATTTCAAACACAGTAAAAATCAAGGTTTTTGTATGAAACTCAAAGTGATATAAACTGAATATTATTAGCAGATGTTTAACCTCTCTGAAACCGTCAAAATCAGCTGTCACTATGAACCATTCACATCAGCTGGAGCAATCTTTAGGGAAACGGACCGAACTAATTTGTACTCCCAATACTTACTATAAGTAAATGTTTAGTTGGCAGTATTGAACTAAATATTTATTAAAATTAACTATATTTTTTCTTAGTGCGTAACGAAAAGTTAGTCACTTTCTTAATTTTTGAATAATGTTTTTTACTGCGCCGGAAAAAATTTTTTATACATCTGAAGAGGGTCTAAATATAAGATCGAAACATAATAATTAATTATATTTTGTAGCGTTTTAACTTTTTACTCTTGTTTATTATATCTATCTTTAATGATATTTATGTTAAACGAACAATGGGGATTTTTTAAGTTTTTCTAACTCTTATTAACCTTTTATATCTCGTTGTCGTAATAATATTAGTGATAATGATTATATAATTCTATCAATAAATATAGTTAGCAATCGAAAATGGTTATACAATTATTATCATAAAAAAGTTACAATTACTGTAATTTAATTGTAATTTATGGTCATTTTTTGGACAACTATATAAAATATGATCGCTATATATATATAATTCTATCATTAAATGTATATAATTGTAATAATAGGTAAATAACTACATATAATTGTAGTCATTTTCGTTTGCTAATTGCATATATTTATTGCATATATTTATTGATGGAACTACATATAGTTTAGTATCCATTTATCCATTGAAAATCTAATTAATTTCGATTTAGCGCAATTCTAATTTCTCTTTTATCTAGTGAACATATTTTATCGACAAATTTGTATGGTAAATAATTATCAGATTAATCCATTTTATTACATAAAATCTTAATTTGGTTTTCTGAACAATCAACAGTAATCTTGTTGGATACAAATTGTGCGCGTATTTTGGAGCTTCAATTTCATGATAAGATCAAAATAATCGAGAATCGCGGGAAGGGAGAATTTCTCTCGTCATCTCTCTCTCTGAGGACGGAAGTGGAATAATATGCGATTGTCGGTTGCATCTCAAGCATCTCGAGTGCTGGATGCAGGTGAAAGCATCACGAAACTCTGGTCGCCGCCGGGCTGTAATAACGCTTTATTTATCATGACGCACGCGCACAATTGTCTTCTTGGTAAGCTGCAGTAGCCGGTCATGATGTAAAATGCAGCAACAATCGAAGGACGACGTCGTCGTGATTTACTCGCGATCAATGGAATCTCTTGAGGCCGAGAATACAACGAACAGAGGCGACGGAAGAAATATGCGTTTCGCTTGATTGCATGGATGGTGTCGTCGAACAATGCCCGATATGAGCTGTTTTGCACATTGCTCTCTCTGTCTCTCGTTCTCTATCGTTAGCTATCGTTAAGTATCGAGGTTCGATAGACGCCTGTCAAAAGTACGACACGTAATAGAGGATAATAGCGCCCAAGCTTTTCTTCCGCGATTCACTCTTGTTCGTTTAATTTTTACGATCGACCTTATCTCGCCGATTTCTCATCATATCGATGGTGAAAGGTCTATTTGCACGAGAGATCCTTGAACAATAATGACACGTAGGCCTTACTGTATGCTTACTGATGCTTCAAGTATTATTCAGTATTCCAGGAGAAAATAAAGATACATCTCGATGCGCTTGTTTAAAGAAGATATCTTGAGCTTCTTATGGAAAAAACAGTTTTGCTGAAATATCTAAAAATTTAGCCAGATCTGAAAATAATTTTGTAGGACCATCAAAATAATTACGTAGAAATTTCAAATATGATGAACAATACCTCAGAAAGTTTTGACATTCTATCAGTTTAAAAGTCCTACATAATTTTTTCATGACTCAACAAAATTATTTTCAGATCTATATCTAAAATTTTATATACTTTCGTAAAATCATTTTTTTTTTTCGTGTACGACAGATATTTATAGTCGCATGAGAGAATTTTGTTTTAAAATTTACGTCGAAAATATGGTAGTTGTGGTATAATATTTTAAGATTTTTACCGTGCACTTCAATAAAATTAATTAAACTTATTTTATACTTTATTGTAATTTTATTAATGAATAAGGGAGATTTATATTAAAATTCTTGAAAATACAATTTGTATCCCACGACTATCATATTTTCAGGGTAAACTCTAAGAAAAAATTCTCTCTGTGTGGTTTTTATATTCAAATTATCTCAAGTACAGTCTTATGATGTCATAAGTCAATCACAGGGCCATATTAAAATCTTAAGACATTATATTTAACGACAATAACAGTTTTAAAATATAAGAACAGGTTATGAATACCGATTCTATGAATCGTCCAATCTGTATTCTATAGGAAGACTATATCGGAGTATTCGATAATGCGCCATCGTCGATAAAACCCTCCCGATGGATTCATTTGGATCTCAAGTTACGGTATCGCGACCTTCCCAAGGCTCCCGTTCGCCATGTCGATAATCGCGGATAAAAGTCGCAATAAATAACGACAGAGCTGGCACTCTCGTATAAGCAGCGAGCGCTGCATAATGCGCGTGTAATTTACTCTCTCAGTATTTGTCGATACCCGGAGGGAATACCGTAACGGCACGTCTCCTAAATCGACATAATGCTTTAAAGGGAGATTCCCTGAGCCTTCGAATTGCCGAATGCGTCCTTTCCTGTCATAGATTCTACGATGTGGGATCTTTGTAAACGTGTAGGTACTGTTCCGTATTTTTTACGATCTTGCGTAACAGTTAATAGCTGAATCACTCGACCGATTCACCGCGAATTCGAAATTTACCTCATCGCTCGGCTCATGGCTAAGAATAATTGTCGTGGACGAGTATTATACGCCATATTCGTTCTATCATCGTAGAGTCTCTCGATGAGCAATTGTTAGGACTAAAGCATGATATTCAAGAAGAGTATTATATAAATGGTAAGATTTACGTAGCGGACATATATATCGATTGAGAGTTTCAAAATTACAGCCTTGTGTTCTCAAGAAATATTTTTGGCTACGATCGATCGAAGTTAACTCCTTGGATTATCAGGATTTATTTATTTAATCATTTAATTAATTATTTATTTGACAATGAAACACAAGGAAATATTCTCTTCTGATTTCGATGAACTTTTACTTTTATAAAGTAAAGTACTCTTGATACATAAATATATACATATTTATTTAAATATAAGCATAATTTAAATAACCATATAATAAATTGTAATTCTATGGCGTGAAAAAAATTATCAGAAAATATAAAAGGAAGTAAAACCGGGGCTCTTCGGGCTCTTTTACTTCTATGTAAAATCTTCACGCGCGATAAACGGCGTATAACGGAAATAGCGAAGAGAGTAAGGAAAAACAAAGTTAAATGAAAAGGATAACAAACTAATTAAACTACTGCTACCGAAGACCGAAGCAACGACTTTACTTCCGTTTTCCGGCTCTCTCGGCATTCCCCCATTTCCCTCTTCATGTCGTTACTATCTATTCTTGATGCGTATATATGAGTGCAACATAGTATGCTTCTCTACCTAGATGTGGCTCTATCATGGGATGCAGAAATGTTGTACGTACTTTGTATGTACGTGTGTGTGTGTGTGTGTGTGTGTGTGTGTGTGTGTGTGTGTGTGTGTGTGTCGTATGTGTGTGTGTGTGTGTGTGTGTGTGTGT
>NW_012130119.1:52381-63246 GCF_000143395.1 Atta cephalotes | reverse complement strand
TATATATATATATATATATATATATAATAATACTATACTCTCTCTCTCTCTCTCTCTCTCTCTCTCTCTCTCTCTCTCTCTCTCTCTCTCTCTCTTCATAAGTTCCTTATAACAATGAAAAAAGAGTTCCTCATTCTTTTGTACTAAAAATCAAAGTTGAAAATGTAAGCCAGAAGTCTGTTTAAAAATGAGTAAATGTAGAGCATAAAATTCTGCTAAAATTAACAAGAAATGTCGTTGAAATTGCGATAAATTAACGACGCTTTTTTTCAAATTTTTTCTGTCTTTTTGTACATTTGTCAATTTTGTACATTTAAAGTTTATTAAAATTATTGTTGGAATTTTGTTTTCAAATTAATACATACATTAAATTGATACAACTCGAGTACTAATGGGAACTGTTTCTTAAAACTCTATTCTCTCCGGTGCTCTGCTTTTCTTCGCGTTATTAACTATTAGGTAGCGTAATTTAGAACAGGGATTTACCACGGGACGCTATTGTCGCTTTCAATTGTCTACGAATGCGCCACGGCTCGCAATGTAGGCGCGGGCGAACCAGAGCGGATGCAGGCTACGGTGCCTTGTGCATCTGCGTCGGAAGTTATTGTTCTATATTGCGCGGCCATACAGTCGTACGTATTAAATTCGCTCGGTGCAGCTGCACCGAACAGGTCTACTCTGGCTGATGTTCTATGTTTGCTCTTGCCATTCGCGTTCTATCGCATCGATGACGAACCATTTGATGCACTCGATGAAGTCAAAATTGTTCAAATACTTTTCATTCCATACGCAACCCTATGTATTTAACAGCTACCATGCAGTATCTGTTTTCAATCGTAGCTGCGTTATATTATTAATAATTACCGTTGTTATCATCTATTTGCATAGGAAAGAATCGATTTTACTAAAGTATCTAAAAATTTAGGTATATACAATCTGAAAATAATTTTTTTGGACCGTCAAATAATTATTATATGTAGAAACATGATGAACAATATTATTAAAAACTTTGATATTCTAGTAATCAGTTTGAATCTTATATAATAGATACATAATTATTTTGGTAGTTCAATAAAATTTATTTTCAGATCTGTGTTTAGATATATTTCTAGATATTTTAATATATTATTTTAATAAAACTGTTCTTTTCTTAGGTAAAGGTATTTTATAAATTATAAAAACCATTCTAAGTATTTTATAGACTATAAAAATTATTCAATCGTCTATTGTCGTCAAACACAGATATAGAAATTGTAATAGACAATTTAGTCTAAAAAAGGTCTAAAAAAGAAAGTACTATTTTGATGTTATTACATATTTTTGGCTGGCTGAGTTTAAGAATACTTCTTATTGGAATCTTCGCTAAATCAGGTCGCACCTTATCGATCGGCGTCGACAAACAGGTCCTCCGCGATTTCAAGTGTACTAAACTAAGAAGAGCATATTGATCTGGAGTATCCACGAGACACCTAGTTTCTATGATTTGGAGAATTATTTATTGCATACATGGAAGAAAACGAAAAAAATAATTCAATTTGAATGGTTATTATTTTTAAGATATATATTCGAAATAGACATTTTCTACTGTTAAATACCCATGTTAGCCTTTTCTAACTTTTGAAAAAATTTACTTTCTACAGCTCATTCAATTGCTCATAGTTTGTACATGTACATATTTCGAATTTTTGTTTGCGCACTTCTGGAAAAATTATTAAATAATTTTGAGAGTGGGAGCTAATTTTATGGTAACTAGCAATCAACCAATGAGTAAATTAGATTTAATTAGTCTCAATGGATTTTCGTTTTCACATTCCGAAGCAAGTCGATAGTTGGAGATCCAATTTCACACAGATCTTTTATTCACATTAGATGCTCCGAAAGTTTTAAATCTTTCTGGGTGCTCTCCATTCAGTGTCATATAATCATTTTATTTTTCTTGTATTCAATGAGTAACAAAAATAGAAAAATTATACTTGTGTCGACTTGTGTTACCAAATAAAAAGCGTCTATATTTTTTATTTTGTATACATCTTGAGATAAAAAAAAATAGTTAATGATCTTTAGGATGTTTGATTTTTCACGCTTATTGTATAAATCATATAATTGTTTACAATGTTTTGATAAAAATATAAGTAAAAAAGTTAACATCATAATCTTTTAAAAGAATCTTTTTAAAAGCGCGATATATATATAGCAGCGAAAATGTACGCTGCGTTGCTTGAGAAAGAAAATCCGCGTTAACCCTAGGTACTTTCGGATTCGACCAACCGCCTGAGACGTCGTTAAATTTTTCCGTAACGTTCGTTACGCCCTGTGAAGTTTGACTGGATTTTTCTCGCGCCGACTCGGCGACCGCTGTATAAAAAGATGGAGGCGACTTTAAACGAGTTTCTTTATGCGTCGATTATACAAATCCCGTGGGGCAAAGAAATATATCTCGTGTCCGGATACCTTTTTTCTACGGATACCGTTTCTACACTGCACTATCCTTGTCCTAACGTCGCAACTTCTGCCCGACTAGCTCTACGCAAAACTTTTGGCTCGACGTGAATGACGTTGCCGTCGAGGAAGTTTTATCGACTCTAGGAAGCGAGAGTGCCTTTATTGCTAAATATAATGTCGGTGGGCAAGATGTATAGCGGTAGATTAGATAAGGGAGACAAATTTGCATGCTTTATTCTCGACTATGAGCCTCGGATGAATCATCCAAAGTGAGAGTACATTGGATGAGTTCATATTTAGACGCCATCGTCAGAAATAAATTACACATTCAGATGAATTACACTTCGAGTTTCGTGGACATTCTTGAATTTGAAAAATATATCACATTTAATGTACAGTATGCATTAATAGCCTTTCATATTTTTTATAATATTAATAATGTTTTCCCATCCAAATTTCTTCGCCAAATATCGCTAAATTAGGCTAATATTTTCAATTTGACATTTATATATTGTATATTCTTCTGGAAATAATACTTTCTTGCGCTCAACATAAAATTCTCAATTCGATTTCGTATTAATACATTTTCTATTTTGTTATCTCATGAAGCAGGACAGAAAATATACTGATACGAGAATATATACATCAAATTAAGAATTTTATGCTGTATACAACAAGAAAATGTTATTTCTAGAAAATTTTTCTTTAGAGTTTGGATTGCATTTGAAAATTTATTGGCACGCGATTAATGCGTGAATCTTTAGATTTTTTATTGTCTCGTCTTTTATAGAAATCTAATACTTTATACTAGCCAATTTAATACTGAAAGACAATGAATTTCTTTCGAATATCAAAAATATAGAACAACAGTTTAAAATAAATAATTACTGTCTTTTAGTATTAAATTGATCAGTATTAGATTTCTGTCTAGGCGGCTCCAAACAACACTAATATATGCTAACTTTACATTCGCAAAATATCGGCTTATATTCATAATTATACATGTCATGTGAATGCGCATAATATTTACTAATGTTGGCGAACTACATTGATACAATAAGTCCGTTTTTTATTGCTGTATTTTGCAATAAGCTGAAGTGAAACAAACATATATTTATTTATAGCCTTGTTTGGAGCCTTAAGAAAATCATTCGAATTATTGTTATGTAACAGACGCAGATCTCGAAATTGTCTGCGTCCGAAACGCATTTCAAAGGGCATTCTGCTGATTTTGTTCTCTTCTTTTTTTATCCAAACGATCTTTTTGATCCGGTAAAACCTTAGTGGAATAACTACCGTGCGTATTCGGAATTCCGGATGCGGTTTGATTGCATTCTAGCAACGGTATGCAATCGGTATGAGCGTTCGCCAGCGTACCGCAATGCTCGATAACGTACCTAAGATGAAAGAGAGAGATATAATAATTCCGTTGACGATGCAGTCGTGCGCAACGGATGCCCCCTAATCAGACGTAATTCTCAACGCGGGCGGTTCTTCTTCTTTTTTTTTTTCCCTATATGAAAGTTTCGTTCGAAGGACTCCGTTATTGATGAGTCACGTAGAGGTTTGATTGGACGAATGTATGGTCCAGTTCGCGAGCGAGTATTATTAACTCTCATCACTTTGTATTTCTTCAATTTGCGCGAGCAGCTGTAACGTATCTTTGTGCATTAACTACGACGATTATTGTCGCGTCTGATTATTGTCGCTGTGATATGGAAAAGTGTGGACGTGTTGTCCCTTGCCTTGTGAAATTCCTTCGGCAGAGATTCGTCCCTTGCCAATTTGAATACGAGAATTTCTTTATTTTCATTTGATCCACGCGATTTACATCCTTTTTTCTTGCTCCCATTGCGCAGTCTTATATCTAACCGAGAGAATGGACAGAGAATAGGAAGGAGTAAGGAAGACGTTTTTCTCTTCCAGAATCTTATTACAGCATTCTTCTCGGAAGTGCCTTCCGCATGATCGCATGAATGAATGAGTAATGCGTCGTGATGAATTAAACATGTGGGCGCGTGCGCTGACGAGTATCAGCGTTATGCTCTGAAGTGCACAGAGACGATCGCAAATCTTAACGACGTTACTTTTCTCAGATACGATCGCTCCAAATTAATCAGGTTTCGAGAAAATCACAGCCGAGAGAAAACTCGTCGGAGATTAAAGATATATCATTACATCTTTCAGGCTTAAGTTTTCGTTATATTTTTGTACGTGTCTGTTGTTATCAAGATCACTGATTGTCGTTGCGAAGTTACTCTCGTCAAAACGCGAAGATTGACATTAGTTATACACGGAAAGGGTGATTTTTCTGAAATATCTTAAAATTTAGCTGCATCCATACATGGAAAATTCGATTTTGTTGTTAAAGTATTTTTTACAGAAAAATACGTACTGTATGCAAGTAATAAATATTTCAAAAGTATATATATATATTATATATATTTGCAAATCTATTATAAATTGATCTCAGATATCAAAATTTAAAATATATTCTGAATCCCCCAGTGAGTTTAATACTTTAATCAAGATTATTAAATTCGAACAAGTTTAATTTGCATGTATTGTATAAAGTCATTTTTTTGCTCAATTTTATAATATTCTTTATTAAAGATAAACGTTATTTAAAAAGAAAAAAGCTAAGCAATCACTTTTTTTGCAATAGAATGATATTTTTCTGTGTGTAAAAATTTATAATACATAAAAATTTATAATACAGATTTGAAAACAATTTTGTTGATACAAAATAACCTCGTAAAATCAAAATAATTACATAAGAAACTCAAGCATGATGAGCAATGTTGGCAAAAAGTTTTGACTAGTTACTAGTTTGTATCATCCATATTTAGATTAGTTACTAGTTTAGCATAATTATTAGATACTAGTTTAGCATAATTATTTTCAGATCTGTATCTGGCTAAATTTATAGATATCTCAGCAAAATCGTTCTTCCTGTATATATTAATGAACGAAGATATATACATGAGATTGCTTAGGAAAGTAATCATCTCCTAACAAGACCAACAGACCGAGAGTATGCATATCGTAAACTTGTTATCGAATAAACGAACAGAAAACTAGGAGATCAAAAATTAATAGTAGATACCTTACAACTCAAGACTAAATTAGAAGCAACATACGACGTGTCGACATTATTAATGACCATATAAGTGACGATAACTCGAAAGAGGTTAATAACCGACGCGGATCAGCTGCCACTGCTTATATTCCCCGCGGATGCGAAGGTCTTATTGAGACTTGAGGGAGTCGGTCGAGCCGCGTAGGCTGGTCTTAGGTTTCGTGGACTCGACACGATGCTTTCTTGTTGGGGGTATATTCCGGATATATTTAGTGCAGGAGCAGGCCCCTTGCCTCGGCGTTTTATTTCTCCAGAGGGAGGCCGATGAAAAACTGGTCGGCGCCGCGTGTGGATTACAGAAACGTCTTCTTCTCCTCGGCGTAACCGCTGCGCCGCTCGCGGCGTATAAACTTGGCGTGTTTTCGCCGTGCAACACGATGTTGCGTGATTCGCGTCAGCGAATCCTCCGTCATTCGAAAAATTGTAAGAAAACAGCTCGGAGAAAGATGGGATTCTCACGAAATTCAATTACGTCCCCGGCCTTCAAAGATCGCAGATTCTCATTCGGCTGTCACGTACCTCAGCTGTCGCAGTTTTAAGAATGATGTGGTACGATATTACGTAAACGTTTAAAGTCGAAACACACTCTCTAAAAATGAATCAGTGTATTATCACTGACATCAGTGCTACACTTATAACTGCTGCTGATGTAATCATCAGCGAATATTTAGGCCCAGTTTTACAACTGACGGTTAACTCTTAACCGAGGTTCAATTTATTCATTATCTCTTTTCGATTCTAGAATTGGAAAAAGATGAGAAATCAGTTGAACCTCGATTAAGAGTTAACTACGTTAACGAGTTGTGAAACTGGACCTTACTGTTTTTTAATAATAATATACTGATTCTGCACTTTTAGAGATTACGATTTTCTGCAAATTCTGTAGAAAAGAAATAACTTCTAAAAATGTATTCATATCAGTGTATTATTACTGAAAAACAGTAAATATTCGCTGATATTATAAGTGTGATACTGAAATCAGTGATACTACATACTGATACACTTTTACGGAGCAGACCTTTGCACAACGCATAATGCATAAAGCATAAGAAAAATTAACCAATCAGAGTCTTTTATTTCATGGAAATCAAGGATTTTGTTCATTTTCTTATGTATTTATCTCTAAATCTGAATCAATGAATAATCACTGACATCAGTGCCAAGTATGCTGGTAATCAGTAAATTAAATGTAAGACCCTAATCTAATCTTTATTATGTAATCTAATTAACCTTGTTTTAGTGCTTAAACTCAATGAATATGGTATCGAAAAATTGAAATTAACGTGATAACGCAGATATTAGTATTTAGTTATATAATGCTCAAACATTCTTTCTTTTTTAGTTGAACTTCACTGATTATCAGTGCTGCTGGATAATTAGTGACTATCCACTGATTCAGATTTAGAGAGTGCGTTATGAGATGCAAGAGCTGTGCTCTCCTGTTAGCCCCTCAGATCCGAGACGTCAATCTGCGAAGTTCTTTGAAAATAACGCGAGAACGACCGACCGAAGTAGAGCGTTATCGATTGCGAGAGACAAGTGCCATGCAACACAAGTGATCGCGATTGTATGAGTGTAAACCGCGGGATAACGCGATACATAACGCGAGAATGTATCTTTAACGAGTCGCGGAGCCTCCGTGGCTGCAATTCCGATCCTCCGCTTCTCGTAGCTCCAAGGTCACGTACGCAATAGTGCGAGATTAATTACCCGTGCCGTAAACCCAGCACGATAATATTACTAATACTAGCGCGGAATAAATTAGTCTCGCGCTCTCGCTCGTTCGCGCACGCTAACCTCGCGCGCAGATTAGCGAGCTAGAGAGTTTCGCGAGAGAGACGGGGCGGCATCTTCGAAGGAAGATGAATTATCCTCGTATTAATCTTGCGCGCTTGTCAAGCGAGCAACGAGCGAGTGGGCGAAGAATGAGGCGCCTTATCTGCGCGCCGGAGTGATTAGGTTCCCAAATTGGGTGTTGCCTCGCCTCGGGCTGTAAAATGAGACTTTCGCGGCTGAGAGGATACGACGCTCTCGTATTTACTTGCCTCCGGTAATCGCGTCTCGTCGACATTTGAGAAAGACGTTTTTTCCGAATCTCCGATGCATTTTATCCGCTAAATACGTTATCCGAAAGCTTTTACTCTTGATTGAGGAAGATTTTGAAATATCGCACACTCTAAAAAATATGGATGTTGATCTAATATATCACGCGTAGTGTTTATATAATTCTCGCTGTGTTGATATAAACATCAACGTGCTGTTGTCTTAACATCATGGGTTTTCATATCGATATAATGTGGATTTAACACCATGGATTTTAGATTGGTGTTGATATATAAACTTATATCATAATGCGTGAGGTACAATTATGAGAATTATACATTGAAAGAAATTTCTAGTTGAAAATGTACGAATCAGAATTTTCCTTTAAATTGTTAAATTGTTATATTTAAATTGTTAAATGTTAAATTTATTAGAATTCTAGTTGAGACAATCGGAATTCTGGTTAATACAATATTTCTGGTAAAATCTACTAGAATTCTTACTTTTACCAGACTAATTATATCAATCAGGAATTCTAGTTATCTCAACTAGAATTCCAGTAGGTTTAATCAGAAAATTCTGATTCGTCTGAGAATTACTATTTAATCCAATCAGATCATTTTTCTCAATATATAAACACTGCACGGCGTGAAATCCATATTTTTTTAGAGTGCATTGAAATAACCGTTATATCTCTATTAATATGCGCGTCGGTATATCGTGCAGTTTGACAAACGATTTATTACATGCGATTCGGCCGGTGTTTCTCGTTTCAGGCGGCGTATCCGCGGTGGCTTGTTATCTGGCAATCAAGTGCATATTCATACCGCGCGAAGGATGAATCAAAAGCCGTAACACTTCCCTAATGAGCCGTTGCCTCTCTTCTGCTCGAGGCTAATAATGTCACGTACGAGGTAGAATGAAATTCATTGCGAGGCCCTACGCGAGCGCGGAACGTTGTAATCACCCAACGAGTTTTCGCGAAGCGCGACCGGAAGCGCGATAATGAACCCCACGCATGATTCCGTGTATAATTCTAATATTCCACAGTCTGGCGCGTACGATATCACCGGCAAGACCGACGTTGCGATCACGGATGATCTATCGTTGCTTCTACATACTATTGTTTTAAAAACTTCATTTAAATCAGGAATTTTTTATCATGAGAATCACCCCTTTAACTTTAGAATATTATCGCTGTACATAAGTTTTTAGGTACGAGAAAAACGTCACTCTTAAGTAATGTGTAATCATAAGTTTTTTTTACGTTTTGCACTTTTAATGACAGAATATTTACAATCTACAATAGATGGATATAAATAATCTAATTAATATCTAATTGTTTTGAATTTGCTTGTTCTGTTAAAATCTAAATTTTACTTTACTCTGATATTCAGATACGGCTTCAAATCAGCTGCTGAGCTGTTGCTCCGTCTATTATGAAACTGATACCTGATATCAAAAATTACTGTATTTTTATCTTTTATTTTATTTAATGTTAAAAACTGTACTCTCTCTAAATCAATGGATAATCACTGATATCAGTGCCAAATATGCCACTGATAATCAATGAATTAAATGTAAGATCCCAGCTAATCTTTATTATGTAATCTAAACTCGTTTTAATTTAATTAAATTAAATAGTTAATTTAATTAAATACTTAAATTCAATAAATATGGAATTGAAATTAACGTGCAAATATCAGTATTTTAGTTATATAATGCTCAAACATTCTTCTTTTTTTAATTGAACTTCACTGATAATCAGTGCAAAGTATGCCACTGAATAATTAGTGACTATCCACTGAGTCAGATTTAGAGAGCTCAATAAAGTTATTATTATTATTAACTTAAAAGGAAAGACAAAATTAGCACATCAAATTCAATCTTTAAATGATATAGAGAGATATAGTCCATTTGTGTGTGTGTCATAACATTAAAATAAAATATAACGAAATAATAACAGCATTATTTAAAAATTGAAATCACTTATCACGCTCTCTATTATAATATCAGTGGGTCCAAATTGATACTCGTATAAGAGACGGACAGAATTGTTAAAGACTAGTCTCCGTTTATTCTGTAACTCTTTTAGCATGGCAAATTGGAGGGATCTCCTAATGATCACTAAAGGCATAGCTTAATGCTCAATGATCTCGCTTGTACATAAAATTTACATATCGACAGCATTCTAGGGTTAATGCAAGTCGCTTGCTGAAGACAATCGACGAAGAACGGGATATCATCCCCATTCCACGAGACTTCCGCGGAAGTCTGGAAAACGCGAATTTCACGTCGCGGTAATTTAGGTGCGTATATAGTGTAGCCTTTGAACAATGCGAGGAACTGGCGGCCCATTATGAGCCGGCGACAGAGAGGGTATTGTACCGGATGTCTCGAGCTCTCCGATGTCCTCAACGACCGGCAGCCGTGCACGCACGCATGCACGCACGCTCGTATATCGCGGAAACGTGCGTACACGCTTTTCGCGTGCGACGTGTGTCATTATAAAGCCGGCCGTGTATGTGTCGTCGGGGCTTCGCACTCTTGTGGCACCATGTGTTCGTAACAAGCTCGATCACGGTATCATATCGCGACATATCGCGTGTTTGTGTTTCGAGTCTCGTTACACAGAATTTACAGAAAGCGAGCTGCGAGCATTATTTATTGTTTGTTATTTTGAAACAGATTTGACCCTGGCGATATGTTGGAAAATAAATTTTTGACCATAAAGCTTTTAAACGCGAAAAAATGTTCATAAATTAAACAGAGAAATTATTCGATCTATAGAAACTATTCTGGCATTTTTATCTCGAAAAAATCAACTTTGAATTTCATTGGAATTTCATTAAATCGAATTATTCTAAATAAAACGAACATGAGAAAGTATGAGAGAAATATTTCTGTATATTTTTTTTTCTTTAATTAATGTTTGCTATGAATAATGCTTGATATCGATGATGTGTATTGGAAACAAATAGCGAGGTACTCGTTGTTCAGTTTCGCTTCATTTGCAGATTACTGTGAATACGCGTACATTTATGCATTTAAATAAACTTATTTCAAAAGTTGCGACGTGAGGACGAGAGAGAGAGAGAGAGAGAGAGAGAGAGAGAGAGAGAGAGAGAGAGAGAGAGAGAGAGACACGTACTACTACTACTACTTACTACTACTACTACTACTACTATACTACTACTTACTTACTTATACTACTACTACGTACTACTACTACTACGTACGT
>NW_012130119.1:10503-52361 GCF_000143395.1 Atta cephalotes | reverse complement strand
GAGAGAGAGAGAGAGAGAAAGATACTCCCCGAATCTGTATTCTCATTACGAATGCAAATGTACACATTTTTCCAATTGAATTCGATAACCCCGGATGTTTAATCCATGTTCAGAGCCGATGGTTTGTGAGGCGAAATGAACTTTTAGCCGTTTCATATCCACGAAAATGGAATCCACGAAAAACTTTAATCTGGCTTTCAATCAACTAAGCTCGCCGTCGGCGAGCGTTTCTCGAGAGTGGATCGATGGACGGGATGCCCGAATAAACCTATAAGAATATTCCGCTATTAAATCTATACACGAATTACATTTTTATTTAAATTTAAATATTTATGGGCTCTATTTCCTATTGGTATTGTGTATTTCAATTTTCAACTAATTTTTTTAGATTCAATTTTATATTTTATTATATTTTATTACGTTATATATATAAATCCTCGTCGGAATTTAGTTATCCAAGCAACTTAACCCTCTGTCAGCAATATTGGATTTTAAAGGCATAATCGATTTTTTCATTGCGAATTCTGGTAGATAAATTGAAATCTGTAATACTTTACTATACTGAGAAAAAAGATATAGTAATAATAACGAAAAAAGAGAATTATTCACAAATGACCGATTATCATTGGATTATTTTATTAATATAACAAAATACAATATTTTTTTGTTAGATGAACAAAATTTTTTTATTTAACAATACAAATTTATTTGATTATTTAAACTTTTGTAAATAACAATATGAAATTTGATTGCCATTACAAAATAAGTATTCTTTTAATAATTTCAACAAAATAATATAAAATAATATAAAATAATATAAAATAAGTAAAATGCAATCATGATTATAAAAACTTTTATGATTATAAAAACTCGTTAAAGGTTCCACAAGTACTTACACAAGAATTTTTTCAGACTTTATATAATCCGGAACAATATAAAAATCTAAAGTTCGAAGACCCAGGCTGCGGACAAAGGATAAAAATTTTACATTGTTAACACAACAAGGATTAAAATTGAAACGCATTTAGTTTTTAATAGCGTTATCTTTATTTAATAGTATAATTGGTTTGTGTAACGATTGCTTGACGTACAATTATTTTTATGTTATATAAATTGTTCTTTTTTAATATAAAATTATTTTCTTTTGTTAATATTCAAATTAAGTTTTAGGGTGCTGCTTCTCTTTTATTTTGGCTTCACTCTTCTTTATGCACCACAATGTTAGGTAGTACATGCTAATTTCTACCAGCCCTTTTATAACATTTTTCAACGGTTTACTCTTTGTACTTTATAGAAAATCAAAGTCATAGTATTACGAAGAGTGTTACAAAGGGAAAAGAGAAAGAAAATGGAGAGACGAATAAATGGAAAAGGGAAAGGGAGAGAGACCGGCTGTCGCCAAGAGGAAATTTTATTTTCTTGCGTTTTAATCTCCAAAATTATTTTCGAGCCAAAATTATGAGAAATTCAGTTCTCTTTAGAAAAAGTTGCGAAATTTATCTATACTGAGAAAAAAGATATAGTAATAGTAACGAAAAAAAGAGAATTATTCACAAATGACCGATTATCATTGGATTATTTTATTAATATAACAAAATACAATATTTTTTTGTTAGATGAACAAAATTTTTTTATTTAACAATACAAATTTATTTGATTATTTAAACTTTTGTAAATAACAACATGAAATTTGGTTGCCATTACAAAATAAGTATTCTTTTAATAATTTCAACAAAATAGTCCACTATAGTACAGCAAGGAACATTTCACGGAATTAGAGATGGTGTGTCTTCTCATAAGAGAAATTCAACGTCTATCTGTAAAGCCGAGACGATTAGAGACTAATCTCGTGAATTTCTCAATCCTTGCTGTGATCAATCATGGTATTTTTTCAAAGCGATTAGTAATCTCAATTGCTCTAAATCTATATATAATATATCTTTGCTAAGCTAAGGAAATTCAAAAACGCCAAACATAATTTTACTCTGTAAAGTGAGAGATATGTATTATTCATTTTGTTTCGGCATAACAAAATGTTCTATTTCCAACTACAGAAGCTCTATAAACAAAATAGTTAACCATTAAATTATTAGTTTATTTAATAAATTCAACAAATTAATATCGTAACCAACGGTTATTTGATTAATCATATATCAACAAATAGTTATTGTGTCAGCAATAAAACTTTGATTATTGATACAAAACATTTCTCTCAGTGTAGTCGTATTGAAATTCTAAAAATGGACTGTTTCATGGAGATAAAATTATCACCTCCGTGACGATCGATGATAGTACTAGGCCGACGAACACATTTTGCTTGACGATAGGACGTAATTGCCACTTCGTTTTCGCACTTTATACAGATCTCGTGTCTGACTGCAATTAACTGCAGTGTAATTCCATCGACGTTGGAGAAAAATCTGGTTGCCCGGGCAACGCCAAGAATTCGATCGTACTTCGAGTGCGACTGTCGCGTTTTCATTCTCGTCGAAAAAGCTGTGAACCGCTAGTTGCTAGTTTCCATTCGCTTTTTGCGTAATTACAGCATTTTCATAAACGTTAAATGTTTCATCAGACGACATCACACTCGAATATTGCTTTATTAAAGATAGACGTTGTTTTTACATCGCGTGATGTTGTATTGATGTTGAATTGAACGTTTACATTATACATACAATATTCATATCCCTCTTGGATCTGTGTTTAACTTTTAAGAACGAGATTCCATTTTTAAATCTGACACTTTTTCCTTAAATAAGATTTATCCTTATTTCATTGAATTTTTGTCTCAAAATATAACACTATTTCAGCACTATAGTGGCTTTGTCGTCTTCTAAAGATTGAGCGACGTCTACAATGAGATTTTAAGGTGTAAAACTTAAACCTTAAACCGTAAGAAATGGATCAATCATAATTAAAATATAAGGACAATAATAGACGAATATGAATAATCAATTTTTTTACGGCTTAAGACTTAAGCTTAAATTTTATGCCTTAAAATCTTATTGTGGACGCCACTTTAAATTAAATAGCTTAATATCACGAGTGTATATTGCATTTATAAACTGGCTATATTGTTTAAAAAAGCTTAAGAATGATAGATATTTTTTTCACGTGATGTAAAAAATTCGGCAAATAACTCATTTCAATTAACGTGTAATAAATTTCTCGGCAGTGTGTACGAATACGGTTTTGGTACTTGATACTAACTGTTATCTATATTAGAAGCCTGTGTGAAAATAAACGGGCATGTTACGCAATTTGCATTCTCGCTAATTGAATCACACCCGCGGTGAAACAGCCTCAAAATTACAGAGCGGCAAATCACATTTTTATTTAATGCCACAAACTCGTTGCCGGTGCTAAATACTGAATGAATATGCATTAGTATGTAAAATTCCGCTGTCATATAATCGCGGGACATAACGTAAAACTTGCCGCATCCGCGAAAACAAAATTCGATCGATGTTGCCTTATGCGTAATTAATTAAATCATAAACACAAGTCGAATAACATTTCTGATTATACTTTTTGTTGCTTGCTAATAATTGATTTTTAACGGCACGTTAATCTAGTATTTGTTTTTATTCTGCGTCTTTAATTCCAAATGCTCTTTCCTACTGTAATATCCAGCAGATAATGCGACAGTGCGTATCGAATGCTTCTCTTCCCTCGAAGGAATTCTCTGTCTAGACATTTTGATAATAGCGTCTTTATGCGAGCCGTTCGCGTAGAGAAATACGAAAAGTCCCTAAGGTACCATACATATATAGTCGTTTGCAAAACGGAGGGAAATAAGGACGAATTCTGTAACTTAGACTGCCGTTATATTTTTGCAGGTGATCGTTAAGAAAAGTTCGAAGGGCGTATAATTTTCTCCATATCTTATAAAGACTTCGAAATTATTTTAAAACCTCCAATTTTCTGTTAAAATCTCGAACGAACAAATTGAGTATTTTGACTGGAATTAATTGAAAAATTAACTTTAATCGATATTCCTGGGTCCAATGGATTTGAACATTTTCTTCAACTATACGTAAAAAATTATCTATAACAAATGTTTTTTTGTAAATCAATGAAAAATAAATCTATTTTCAGTCAAAGCGGATTTTAATGTTCAAATATTTTAGAGGAAATTTATATACATAATCAAAGCAAACTGTGCGTCGAAATCTTTTTCATAAGCTTACACGAAAAAAATGATTTTGTTGAAGGATCTAAAAATTTTACTAGATACAAATCTGAAAATAATTTTGTCCTACTAAAAGTTACGTAGTATTTATGTGGAAACCTCAAGCATGATGAGCGATGTCATAAAAAGTTTTAGCTTTCTAATAATTACTTTGAGTTTTCTACATAATTATTTTGAGATCTGTATGTAGTTAAATTTTTAGATTCTTAAATAAAATCTTATCGTACGTTACATTAACTTTAAATATAGATACATTAATTAAAAATATACTGGATCCAGAAATACTAATTAAGGAAGTTTTAATGAATATCGAGAATTAAATGATATATTCGGATGCGAATTGAACGGAACGACTTGTATAGACTTGTATTAGTAATCGCCCCGTATTGTAGGAACAATTATCACCATGATGAATTGAAGAAAGTCGGTCGGCCGGCCGCTCACTCGTTAACTTACTTTTTCTCTGAGATCGATGGAACGCATTCGCTCAACGGCGTTCAATGAAGGCAAATACAGCTGTTTTTCCGCGAACACGGCGTTGTGATTGTGACAAAAGACGCGGACGTAGCGAACATGATTTATCCGATACCAAGCATTTCATATTACGCCTTTTATCGCCATCAAGTCCAGGCATCGCATTGCACATCGTAGAAAGTTGCAGCTGTACTTTTTATTTGCCCCTTTCCCAAGACAGCCACCATTTAATTGTCGATCTTGATTGCTGTGTAATATGTCATAGTCTGAAGCAGGCAGTACACTCCGCCGTCTATTCAGTTCAGTTCAATTCAACGTGCGTTCGGTTTACTTTGGTCTTAAATGAGAAAGTTGCTTTATAACTTACAGAGTTACTAAATGGACGCCCCGGCTGCTGCATCAATTCAACTTTGTTCCATGTTTTTTTGTCCTCTCTCGCTTACATTATCTTGACGAGCGGAACAGACGTCGGAAACAAACGTCGGTCATCTGTGGATTTAAACATTTCATCTGGCTTGTAATTGTTGAATTTGTGTACGCAAGAAAGGAATCGTTCGCAGAACTAATAAGAAAGTATTAGACATTGTTTGTAAAAAGCAAAAAAAGATTTCATAGGATAATTAATCTGTCATTCATAAAGTATTCATAGCATTGCAATAAAATAAAATATATATAGTTGGACTATAACTATAATTATTGATTAAATTATATATAAGTACGGTTTTGCTGAAATATCTAAAAATCTTTAGCCTAGATATAGAAAATAATTTCACTGGATCATTAAAATACAATAATTGTTTAAATGTTGACAATGCAAAAAGTTTTAACATTCTAGCAATCAATTTAAGCATCCTACATAATTATTTCGATGTCTAAACCTTACGTGTTTTTTTTCCGGATAGTCCAATTAATAATTTTTCATTAATGTCCCTAAGTCTGATGAAAAAAAGATGAAAGAAATATGATAAATTATAATTAAGATTAAGAATCGTATACATCACAGCTATTCTGAATAATTCTGAGCAGTCTCTTATAATTTCCTTTATAAACTTCAGTCGTACACATAATTATCTCTTTGTTTTCGAAATTATAGTAATACGTATAAGCACGAGGGCGAAACGCGTCCTTTTTGTCTCCTAGCCTGTCTCATGCAGAAGATAACTAAACAAAAGCGATGACGACGAAGTCCATGAAACTGATGCCGAGTGTAATATGGAAGTAAACCGAGGTGAATCGGGCAGATATGGCATACTCGCTCCTTAAGAGGAGCCAGGAGATTTATGCCACGCGCGGATTTGTGCCCCTGACGCAGAATTAATCTTTAGTCCTCCTTGGTCCCCGCGAGAAACCGCTCATTACTGTATCTGGCTTTGTAACTACTGTTGTGCAACCGTAGCGGATATAACTTCTCGAGCTGTCTGAGATTGTTACGAATTAATCGCAGTCTGCGACTCATAACTAGGATCCGTGCGGATGCCGTGAGTTCAAGTTATCGACCGAAAGTTCAAGCTATTGATCGACAAGGACTGGAATCTTACATATAATAATTAATGACATATAATAATTAATTAAATCTTAAGTGAACACAGTGGTCTCAGAGATAATCTCTGTGTACAGAGTTGCCACAAAATTGGAAATGTAAGGGAAATCAGAAAGAAATCAGGTAATTTTGCATACTTCAGCAAAATTGTTCTCTTCGTGTATATTTCAATCAATCATTTTTGTTGTTACGGTAAAATTTTAATTTATATTATAGGATGAAACATTTTTCCTAGTGTTGCGAATCTCATTGGAAGCTACGCTACGTGTGTTCTAACATATATGTATTGAACATATATAACATATATATACTCCAAGCGAATCAAATTTATACGGTAAAGTTTAAAATTACGATGTATCGAACGATTTATTCTTTTTTTCAGATCACGAACTTTTCGGGGAAATTAGTCTACTTCGGCAGACTTGTTGTTGGTAAGTAATTTTTGAAATCCTTCGAAAGTCGCGTCTCCAACTAGTATGAAACTTATCCAAAACGAGTCCCGACGGTGTGTAGAAAATATTCTTTTTTCCTCTTCTCTCTCTTTTTGTTTTATGCGACATCGCGGAAAACTTTGTTGCACCGTTCATGCCGCCGCCTAAAAGAGTTTCAGCTCCTCGCGGGAAATTCGCGACGCTATCGTATTAAGCTTCTCCCATTTGTGATAAAACTTAACGACAGAAAAGCTTCTCTCGTAGCTATTAAGAGCAAGCCGCGATTACGCTTTTGCGGCTTGAAAGAAATAATTTTACCGTGTCGTTACTTGGATGGAAAATTTTTATTCGAGACCAGTATGCGTTATTGTAATACCAAAGTACTGCTCGTTCGCTGAGAAATAGCATAAATCAGGCGTTTCTTTCTGGCTCAGCGCTCCTCAAAACGCGGGAAAGAATCGAATTATACTTTATTGTCGCCGTGCGCGAACATTGAATCTGCAGGCATCGTCCATAGATTTTGAGAGACAACACGATCGTGGTTGAACGGACGGGCGATCGAGCAAAGAGGATGGAAGGTGGATTCAGGACGTCGAATATTGGCGATGTCGTGCCGAGAGGGATGGGGGTACAAAGGAGAATGACGAAGGTACGCGCCCGGAATCGTACCCAAAATTCACAGCACGTGCTTCTAACGTAGCTCCCGCAGGAGCCCTTCACTTGAAGAGGTTACTAGCTATTTTTATGTGTACCTATATAGTTATCGAAAGGGAAAGGGATGTAAAAGGCTGAGAAGGACCGTTTCCAGCTGGTTCGATAGTCCAAAGGGACTAGCACAATAAAACACTTTAATTTTTATTTCTCGCTAGATGTACGACAAGTACTCGTTGCCTTCGTAAAATCATTGTTTTTCATGTCAATTCTTTTTTAATACACACTCACTAAAACTTTTAGAATGAATAGCCACTCTGAATAGTGAAATTATTCTTAAAGATTGAAAATTGAGTTACTCTTTTCCAAAATTGGCTCAATTTTTATTCTTTAAAATTCATTCCAAAAAAATGTAAAGAACTTATGATTATTAACGAAGTTTTTAATATTACAATAGAAATAAGATTTAATCTCTCGAATACATCGCTTTGTTGCTGTTGTTTTTAAAAAACATACAGAGATTGCAGACGATCGAAAAGCCCCTCGTCCGAGCGTTAGCTTTGAATTTGGCGTTTTCTTCTGATGCTCGAGGGAGATCGTTGCCAGAGTCTGTCGCTGATGGTGCTGTCGAATGCCAGAAGCGCGCGCCTTTCCCTCACGTTTGACCTTTTCTGGCGCGCGACGAGGGAGGAGGATCAGAGAGCGTCTCTTCGCCTCAACGATTCTCGCCGTCCATCCTGTGTGCCTGGTAATGGCCTTTATGTAACGCCCTGACATTCTCGGGTGGCTGGACGACCTCCATAATGCAGAGCATATAACGCTCCGTTCTTACGCCGCAGGATCGCTTCTTCAATCAGGATGAACTCTATGAGTTCGATGCGCGATATCCCAAGCGGACAGTAATCGAGGAAGGAATGCCGGATTTGGAATTACAATAAATCGGGTTAAGGGTTGAGCACACAAAATGGGGTCGAAAGGACATGTAGGTATATACCTAAAATGTTGCTCTTGAAGATTGATATCCGTGTGAGATATCGTCACACGGATGAAACTTGATGGGTTGATATAAGGTTGGCAGAAAGGTCAAACGAACGAGTAGTTAATTAGGTCAAAGATTAAAACTATAGTTTATTAAAACGTTAAAAAAAATTAGAACTAGTTCTTTATTAATGTACAATGAACGTTTCGAATACATCAAATCTTTTTAAATAACAATAGAAAATAAATTAAATTAAGAGTTTGGAAAAATAAATAAAATACATGAAACCTTAATATAATTAAAATTTTGGAGAGTCGATATAAAAATATAAATAAATTCTCTTTCCAACATTTTATTAATTAATTACTCGTTTGATCTTTCTATTAATTTCATTACATTTACTTTGCAATTTTGTAGGAAATGGATATTATTGATGATGGGTTGTAATTCTTTTTTCGCAAGATTATCTTCTCGAATTGTATACAATACAATCTTACTGTCGACCACTGTGTATGTTTCTACTACTTCTGCTTATGTTATTTCTATTAAGACTCGCGTAGAAGGTTAACGCGATTAATCGTAAACGCATTAAAGGATTACCGCGTCGCGACGAGAGAAAGAAAGGGGTTCGCGCTTAGGAACGAGATGTACTTCGGTGGCGAGACGACGAAAGCCCGCGTTAATTAAGGTTTCTTAGCAGACGAGGCGAAGCAGACGACGCGTGTGTAATTGTGCATTCGCCTGTCGGCAGCCTCTGTCGTGAAGGCTTTGTCCCGAGAAACCAGACTGGATCTTAAGACCTACGTTCGCCCGCACGCCTATGGACAATGGCAGTGGAGGTCTACTCTACAATACTTTACAATACAGTTCTGCTTATAGTATTTCTGAAACGCGAATTCTGCTTTCTCGATATCCATCTCTCCTATTTCTGACTCTCATATGCTGATTCCCCTATTTCTTTCCTCTCTTTCTCCATCTTTTTTGGTAGATATAAACACATCGACCGACGTCAGATATAATCGCCGATAAATAAAGTTGATAATAGACGATGTTTGATAAATAAAATTGAAAATTTTTAGTATACATATTAAAAATTTTTCTTTATTGGAGAAATATTTATTTCTCACAAAAATTTTTTGGTGATATATAATATTAATTTCTGTGTGTCCTAGTAGTGAAGTAAAATATGACTCTTTTAACTTTGAATACGCGCACGCAAGCATCTGCTAGAAAAATAGCAGCTGCTAGAGGTATTTCGCGGGAGATACGGGGAATCGGTATATCAATTTAATGAAAATCAGTACCTCTGGAGGCCAGAGGACTTTCCTTGCAAGTGTGATTGATGAGGCGTGCTGCCTGAGCGCATTTATTGTCAGAGTAGATTAGCGTTGCTGTCGACGAAATGTATTACGGCGGTATGTCGCGAGAATAATAAATGTAATTTAATGTGGCGCAAAGCTGGTACGACTCTCAATGGATCGCCAGGTCGTATACATTGCGCATTACGCGCGAATATTTGCGTCATATATTTGAAAAAGAGCTAAATAGACATGCGCGCAGAGAAATATCGCGAGATGCGGCCATTAATATCATAAAATTAATATAATTATTATAGCAGCAATTAAGAGTAAAATATGAAGTAAAATATGAAGAGGAACTTTTTTCTGGAATTCTAAAATAATTCGAAAAAAAGTCGACGAAGCTATTAATTCTTTAGATAATTTTCTATGAAACTTTTTCTATGAAACTTTTTTATAGCAGACTTGATGTGATCATTCGTCAACGAGATAGCGCCATATATCCAAGAATACGAGATCTGCGACAGAAATACATGAGTAAATCTCGATAAATTTGTGCGCGATAAAGATCAGGGTAACGGTCGAGAATTGGAATTGTCGATTATATCCTACGGTATGGTAAATCATGACGACATTATTTCGGAGGAGGTTGCATTATTCGCAGATGCGATCTCCGGCGTTTGGTCTCCGAATCCCTTATCTAGTGTCATCCTGCAGAACGTGCACTACCGCAATAGAGAAATAGCAAGGAGCAAGTTAGATTTCTTGATAAACTTTCTTCCTTTGCGCATGAAATTAAATTGTCATGTTGCGTGAAAGCGAAATGACGTCCAGCGATTAAATTATCACGTTACGAAAAATTCATTTTATGCGGTCAACATTAAATATCCATCTGCGAAATATACTTTGTGCGCGAAATATACTTCTTCCATGATATCTAATTTACACTTGTTAGATGTATGAAAAGAGCAATATAGTAACTCAAGCCTTTAAATTAAATATTTTGTTATTTTTAACTCCTTTAATGTATCAAAATGTAAATCCATTTCTGTGATTAATTTCAAAATAAACATCGTTTTCATATTAACATATATATATATATATATATATATATACACTTAGTAAATAATAAACTAAATTTAAATCAAATTTGATACATTTTCTTAAATTATTTATCGCCAGTCAAATTTAGTCAAATTAACGTTTTAAATTAGGAGCAATGGTGACCTGTAGAAATGAAAAATAATTCCAATTGTATAATCTGACAATTGGATAATCTGACTTAAGAATTCAACAGTGTATCTTAATAATAAAGTTTCGAGAGTAATACACGTAGTGCGTACGGTATTACAGCTATATTATTTCCGAGAGTTACGCACTAATATCATGCTGGGCCTTCACCTCTTGTCGACGATCTTTATCGTGCATTTTCGTCGTCGACACTTAAGTCGCGCTATATGGAAACGCACCCTCAGGATTGCTCTTATCGGCATCTATCCCGCCGTACCGACGCCCATTCCCCATCCTCCTGGTCTTATCTCGTGGCGGCTCGCGTGAAAATCCTCTTTAGTCCCGGTGTTTTTCTAAAGACAATACCTCCTAAAAAGGTAACAAACTTTTTAGTAGCAGCAAGAAGGAAACCTCGAACGAGCGAGCTTTTCTCATAGTTTCCGTCACAACTTACTCTTTCCGCGTAAAAACGCCTTGTAGGTACGTAAAGTACATATGTATATCTGACTGCGAAAGCTTTATGCTTAAACTTGCAACATTTTGTCAGATCGCATATGAATATATGAGTGTGACGTTATTCAAAAATTTATGCACGTTATATAGATGAACAAAAAAAAGTTTACAGAAAGGACGATTTTGTTAGAGTATCTAAAAATTTAACTATTACAAATACAGATCTAAAAATAACTTTGTTTGGAACAAAATAATTATCTAAGAAATCCAAGCAATGATGGAAATCCAATAAAAATTTGGCTAGAATGGAAATCTAATTTTATATTAAAATTATTATATAAGAAATATTCAAATAGTTGTTAGAATGTTAAAACTTTTTGCAGCATAGCTTGAGATTTCTATAAAATAAATTTGGTGGTTTAATAAAATTATTTTTAGATCAGTAGATATTTTAGTCTTAGATACTTTACTAAAATCGCATTCTCTATGGGAATATTTTATCTTCTGGCAACTTCTCTGAATTGAAAGTAAATGTATGAAAATCATTGTTACCCAACAGCCTCGGGCGAAATGTGGTATAAAGTTTTAAGCGGAATAAATGAGAGTATCGTTAAAGGGAATACGATAGCGCGACACCAAAGAAAATTGCAGAGAGAGAGGGGCAGGCTCAAATTAGCTATTAATAATGAAAAAGTTTCCTAACGGAGCCGAGTGAAATCAACGTTCTCGATAGCGTCGCGGAATACTTTCGGTCGCGTTTCTGGCAAACTATCGCGGCGGTGGTCTTCCTTTCGCGCGCTACCAGCCACGTCAGACGAGTTCATTACGGTTGCAATGCGGCTAACAGGATTTCGCTGGTTGTCGTAACGAGCTCTCCTGAGTCGTAATTCAAAAGTTGATTCGAGTAGCTGCAATTTATTGCTCCGCGCACTCTGGACCAAGACTTTTTCTCGCGGAAAAGGTCGGGGGCGGTGGGCGGGCTGGACACGGCGGGACGTGAAACGTCAGGGACGAGGAAACTCGTCGCCGCGATAAGGGAAATTGCATTAAACATCGTGGGCACGTGCGGAGAGCACGAAGAAAGGAAGTCCTCCGGGAGTCGTCGATATCGGGCACCCTTGCTGCGAATTGACGCGCCCCAGGTTTGTTAATGCAGGGGATTCGCGAATCGACCTCTCAAATCATAGAATTATGGACGAAATTTTAATGACTCTGCCCAGAGTTAAGGGCCGCGCTTTTGAACTGAATTGTCCACCATAAAAAATTCAACGAATTTTAAGCAGAAGGACGCTTCGTTTCTTATTATATTATTCTTTTAACGTGTGACACATTTAACGTTGTAATAAAATTAAAATAATATCCACATGTAAGAAAAACTTTTTGGAATCAAATTAGATTTGATTTTCTTAAAAAATTCTGGATTCTGATTGGGTAATTTATGAAGATCTCTGAAGTATAATAAGAAGTAAACAAATTTGAGAACTTATTTGTTCTCCCCAACATCTTTTTAAGTATTTTCGATTTATTTTATATTATAATTGCGAAAAATATTCAAATACTTTGAATATTTATAATTTACAAGCACATAAATAAATACTTGTATTTATTTATATATTTGTAAATGAAATTTAAATACTCGAAGTGTTTCAAGGATTCTATTCAAATTTTTCAAGTTACATGAATGTTTTAAATAGCACATCCTGTATCTGGAAAAATTTTGACAAATTTCTATGTACGTATTTTTATATAAATTATATATTATATTTGAATTTAGTTCTTGACGTGATTTATATTCTAAAGTCTTAATTTCTTGTCTTGAAATGTATACATAAAATATACAAGTTATCAATAGATTTCGTAATGCATGTAACATAAAAATATTTATCCTGTCTGTTGCTATGAAATAAAATTATTACGATCAAGTAAGATATATAAAATATTAGAAAACGGAACGAGAGCGACAATTTCTTCAAGCAGGTTGAATTTTTAGATACGTAAAACATACGAATCTAGAAAAGATCAGGGAGAACGCCTGATGTGGACAAAGATTTGTGGACAAAGATTTCATTCATCAAAATTTTCGTGGATGACATGAATGTTATCGCGGAGATAAGACCGTTTATTCGACTGTATGGGAGAGTAATAGAGGAAGTGAGTGAGAGAGAGAGAAAGAGAGAGAAAAGACACGTCTGGTGGAATCTGATCGATAACGGATTACGAATTGCATTTGGCTGGATCGGAAGTTACGATCGCACGGTGGTTCGGCAATCCTTTTCCGAACTTAGCAATCCGCTTAACTTCGACTGCAGATTCGACTGCAAAACTTATCGGATCGAACCGGCGCAGCACGATACGAAATCGCATCCATATATATATATATATATAATCTGTACGAATTGTAACACACGGCCGATTCTCGTTCCTGATACCCGGGACGCAGATATATCCGCTAAATTTAGTTTTCATGACTTCGCGCGTCTCTTATTCGGCTTTCTCTCGATTAACATCATCCATATTGCGACGAAACGTTTTCGTTGCCGTATAAAATCGTGATGAGAAACATATATGACTGACTCTTAATTGCAATCGATATAAAATTTCTTTTTTTTTTTTCCATATCTATAACATCAAAAATCTTAATACTAATGGCTATAGCATGCAAAATGCATAAGCGTATCTAACATATAAAATCGTCTAGACCAATAAATACGTTATGTAAATCAATATAACGATTTTATGCTGAATATTTATTGGTCCAATTTATGGACGAGCTTATGCTACATGAAAAGAATGACTTCGCTGAAGTTATCTAAAAATTTAACTAGATATACATTTGAAAATAATTTTCGGACGATCATTACTCAGTAAGTAATTTTGCAATAATACTGCAAAAAGTTTTAACGTTCTAGCAACTAGCTTGAACGTCTTACATAATTATTTTGATGGTTCAAACAAAATTATTTTTTAATCTGTGTCTAACTGAATTTTTAGATATTTCAGCAAAACCGTTTTGTCTATGCTATGATTATGCATTTTATGCAACATTATTTTATCCTTAAATCCTTAAATATTATGAGAACAATACATTGATATATGATATACTAGTCCAATTCGGTTACTTTCATAAAAATGAACACGTGAAAACATTTTTTACTCAAAACATCAGATATTAACGAACGTAATATTAAATTTATAATGTAAAAGTATAAGTCCAGTTTGAGATATTTTAATCATCTATCATTTTTATAAATCGCCACTGTTCCTATTCAATACGTCGTTAATTGAACTTTAAAATTTAACTTAAATATAGAAAATGTATTAAATTTGATTACTAAGTTTATACGTTAATGTGAACATCGTTTTCATTAAAACTAATTACAGAAATGTATTAATTTACATTTTGACATACATAGAAGTTAAAGTAAACAAAATGTTATTTAATTCAAGAAAAGTTACCACCGTTTCTTTCATATCTAATAGTGTAAATGCAGCCAAAGCAAATATATATATCTTTATTACCAAAAAGTTATAAGCAATGAGAAAAGTATCGGAAAAATCTATTTTTTTCGATAAAAAAAAAACCTCAAACTTTAGAATCTGACAGAAGCTGCGCTCCTGTTTCGCGCGTCCCGACGTAAGTATATCTGCAAGAATTCCTGTGCCACACGCGTCGTTAGAATTTCATTAGGAACATGTGTAAGTGCGGTCGCCTCGCCTCGCCTAGTCGTCCGGGTTACATCCTTCATTTCCGGCCCTGGGCGCGTTTCCTGCGCCCGCGGCGGGCAGATAGTGCGTGCACCCTGTTCCACATATATTTCCGGCATTCGTTCCCCGGCTTTCCGCTCAAAACGGGACTGGAACACCCGAGAAATCATACGCCTTCCTATCGCGATATGTGCAATGTGTGCACGCGCGTCGCCGCTCGACGAGCTCGGCGAACTTTGGCCGATACGTTATGCGAGAAATGACATCGCATTTAAGAACTTGCTCGCGAGAGGAAGAGATCACGGAGGCTGCTCGCGACGTGACCAACGATCCGACTAACGTATCGATAAATTTTATTACTTCGAACTGCGAATGGGAGAAAAGAAGAGATCATCGTTTCCCCTTGCGGTCAATGTTCCCTCTTTTGTGCAATGCTCTTTTGCAATGCTCTTCGCAATGCTGGTTAATAACACTATATGGAAAGAATGCTGCTGTAGTATCTAAAAATTATTTAACTATAAATAGAGATCTTAAAATAATTTCGTTTTGAATCATCCAAATAATTATGAAAGACGTTTAAATTGATTGATAGAATGTTAAAACTTTTTGCAGCATTGAATTGAAAAAAAAAATTTATTAAATCTAATCTACATGTTTCTTTGAATATATAATACTAAATAAACATTTACTTACATAAATAAATATTTATTCAATAAAAAATGACAGTTAAATCAAATTAAAGGTTATTGCATCAAATAAATATATATTGATATTTGATAAATATCTACTTAAAACTATTCAAACAAATATTTATTAATGTTGAATTTTTTTCCCAGTGTGCTTATTACACTCTAAATTTCTTGCAATGAAATCTTACTTCAAGAAAGTGAAAATACAATCACCCTTCTTGAAAAAGGGTGACAATTTTCACTTTTTCATTTTTTAGAGTGAGTGATTTTTTTCACTTCAAAGAAGTGAAATCTTACTTTTTCTTGGATTGAGATTTCGAAATGAAAATGCACTCTGGAAAGAGTAAAAATTGTCACTGTTTTTCAAGAAGTGAAATATTTTTACTTGTTTTCAAGAGTGGTTGTGTTTCCACCTTTTTGAAGTAAGATTTCACTTCAAGAAATTTAGAGTGTATATTTAAGACTTTTATGTAATTATTATTTTGATGGTCTAACAAAATTATTTTGAAATCAGATATTTAGCTAAATTATTATGTACTTTAACAAGAATTAATTCGTTCTTTCCGCGTGGATTTTAAAGCTTCCTTTCCTTTCTTTTCGCGATAAAACAACATGCTGAGCGTATAACGATCGCGAATTTTAGAATTTCAGATCGGCCAGGACCACGTAGGACGCGCGGGGTGAGATGATTCATAGCGCCTACGGCCGCCTCCGGTGCGAGTTACCTAACTCGAATTTACGGCGAAGGGGGCTCCTGAACAAATCGAACAAGACAAACAAAATAGCGGGGCGCCGAAACGCGATAACTCGATCTGCGAAAAGTTTTCGCGAAACTCTCTCTATCTCTCTCTTCACCCTCCCCCCTCCTCTCTCCCTCACTCGTGAATGCGTTTCGCGCAGAATACTCGAGTCAGATGTTCGCCCTGATGCGACGAGAACACCATCCAGGCAGCGGGAACAGGCACAATCGGAACGGCTTTGCAAGAAGCTATTTTTATCGCATCCTCTCTCCGTAAACTCCGCTCTCGCGCGGGCGGCATGTGTTATCTCTACCGCGTGTTGGACACGTTTCGGAGCTCTATCCACGCCCGGCACATCCCGAAGAGTTCGCCGACGAGGATCTTCGAGAGGGTAACAGTCCGAAGTGAGTTTGTTGTATGCGGCTCTCTTGTTTGAGATCGGCGACAGAGGAACGAGCGCCGTACCAATGCATCCGAATAGCTCAAATTATCAGAGAGGAGAAGGAAAATTAGTTCATCCTTAAAACAAGACAGATTCTTGATCTCGATGTTTCATGCGAGCCGATCACATTTTCTTCATAAATAGTCTGTATAAAATATAGTATAATTTTGTGGATATTATTATCAATCCTCCATCGACAACATGAATTTTAACTTTTTCGTTAATAAACGCTGTGTTAAATTTGTAATGTCAAATTGTAACCTGATTTCAATAATTTTTAATCATTTCTACAGATCGTCACTGTTAATATGTCGTTAATTTAAATGAATTACTTTACTATATACGGAACAAGCACTGATATATGATATATTCAATCCAAACAAATTTTGCTTATAACTTTCATAAAAATAAACATATTGGAAATTTTTTTTTTCCAATAAAAATATCAAACATTAAAAAAACGGTATATTATTAAATTTAATAACAGTATATTATTAAATTTATAATGTCAAATTATATCCGTTTCGAGATATTTTTAATTTATTTCTATAGTCGTCACTGTTCCTATTCCATATGTCATTAATTTAACTCAAATGTAGAAATTGTATTAAATTACTATGATTAAAATGTATTATTTATTAAATGCATACGTTAATATGAATGTTGTTTACTTGGACACTAACCACAGAATGAATTAATTTATCATTTTGACATACATGTTAAAAATAACAAAAACAGTTAAAAATAATAAAATATTTTTTTCACTCAAGAGATTCAGTTACCGTTTTTTTTTTTTGATAGTGTAGGAGTCTTTGAAAAACAAAAAAATTTTTTATTCCGAATTATATAAAAAACCGAAAAAGTCTAATATATTTGTTTTTAACAATAAGTTTTTACTATTATGGAAATCGGCATTTTACTTATTGTTTACAGATTTAAATTTATCTACTGAAATTCACAAAATTTATCAAAATATCGATGATGCTTTTAAAGACCTCGGTTGTCGGGGTGGAGGGTTAATATTTTTAGATTTCTATATTAAAATTTTTCCCTTTTAAATCTCCATACAGAAACATAATCGATTAAAAAATTACAGAAACTTGTTTAATATGCTTATCGTAGTCAGTTTATGACCTTTCAATAATAACCCGATAGTCACGTGTTATTGAAATTTTTTAAAACATTTTAAACAAATAAATGCCATTTTATATAAAATTTTAAGCTACACTAATAGTTGGATAAAATAAAATGAAAAGCTCGCAACACTACTGGATATAATTTTATTTACTCATATTATCCAATAATGTATTAAATAATAATAAAAATTCTACTATGGCGTATTCTCTAAATCTGAATCAGGATAGTCATTAATTACCCAGTGGCATATTTGGCATCGGATAATCAGTGAAGTTCAACTAAAAGGAAAAATATTTGAGCTTATATAACTAAAATAAAAATATTTGAGATTATATAACTAAAATATTGATATTTTTACATTAATTTGAATCTTTCAATATCATATTTATTTGAATTTATGCATTAAAACAAGGTTAATTAAATCACATAACAAAGATTAGCTAAGTTAGAGACCTCTCCACATTTCATTCACTGATTATCAGTGGCATACTTGCGACACTGATATCATTCATTATCCACTGATTCAGATTTAGAAAGTATTCATGCAGTAAGCCATACAAAATTTATTTAGCAGACAATTTATTATATATGAACCTATAAATTTGGAATCTAAACGCTCGGAAAGAGATTCCTTTGGTCACGTCTTGTTACCGCAACAAGCTCAAGCGTGGTTTTGAGCTACGGACATTGCCGCTCTTCGTGGGATAACGTCAAAGGATACCTTTCCCGTTTAAATGTGGGATTTGCACGAGAATAATAGAGACCACTATGCCCATGAGACTTATCGAATAATTTAATTTGCGCTCCTTCTTGCAGAGAGAAACTTTTCCAGTATATGGCGGCTGTTAGAATCACCTCGGTCGTTTTACGCTGTGCTTTTAATCTTTCCGCCGAGGTAGATAGGCGCTATTGCGTGTTCTATCAGCTCACTTCGTTCTCACTGACATTATGCTAATTAGGTTAAAAGCCTGGAATGGAAAGAGAGAAAGAGAGAAAGAAAGAGAAAAAGAAAAAGACAGCATGATTGTTACACACACACACACACTGTACTCTCCGTTTAATCGATTCAGCTAAGAGTGACAATATGAAGAGCTTGAATATTCATACGGAAGTAGAATGTCTTTCTCTTTCTTATCGTCCGTTTTATATTATCTCGTAAATTTTACAGAATGTACTTTTTGTCGGTGTTGAAGCGATGTCTCGCTCGAACTCGGACGTCGAATGTAAAAGAAAAGAGACGTTTAACAAATCGGAGAGTGTTTTTAGTAGATTAAAAACACTCGAGTTCTAATTAAAGTTGTAGAGCCTCACGTGCAATTCCAATTAGGTGGAACGGGATTCACCGCTGTGCGAAATTCGAGAGAAAACGCTCTAAGTAAATACCGCGCGTTCCCATCTAATGCGATTCACGCTTTTTCATCGACCACCTCGGAGAATTCATTAAGACTGACCTCACGGCGAACTTTTGACGAAGAAATTTTTGGTTTCTCCGTAAGATCATCCTCATTATTTATAGCGGCATCTCTAGGATGTCTATTTTTAGTATAGAAGTTAGCACGAATAAATGGATATTCTATTAACATAATAAAATATAATCTAGTAACACTTCGTAATTCTACTGTTCCTTATAAAAAAGAGTTTCGCATTTTTTATTTACATTGAAAATTGCAAATATATATTAATTTTATGAATCTAGCATGATACTTTTCTTCTAAAGTACAAGAAAAATATAATATTTCCTTTTAGCTACAGTTCCTGTTAGTACTATTCAAGTATTACCAGTATATGTAATTTGAAAACAAAATTCCAATAATTACCGATTTTAATTCACGTTAAATACAGGAGACAATAATTTCTAAATAGTTTTGCTGTTATTTTTTCAATTTTTGATTTCTTAGTATAAGAAATGCAGAACTCTTTTTTTATTTATATAAGGAACTATGAAAAAATGCTATTGAAACTGTTATTATTATTATTTTTTTATATTAATAGAATGTCATGCTAATTTCACAGATTCACAAAGTTGAATCTTCTTTAAAATCAAGAATTTTACTTTTACAGAAAATTTTGCAAAATTTCCTGACTTTTTCCTGATTTCCCTGATTTCCTCAAATTTCTTTGACATTTCTCTGATTTAATTAGAATTAGTCTTTGAGAATTGTAGAAGAAATTCTTATGTCCAGCGATGATGAAAGCGCGACGATGGAAAGCGCATGAATTTATCGCGGTCAATTAAATGCATTATGTCGAGTTGCATTTGCAGCGTCACTAATCACAAGGCAAAGCATATTATTCCGAAACATACATGCGCTTTAGATTCACGTATAATCGAGAGGTATGTCTGCTTGTCTCGAACTCGAATCGGAAAATTCAACTGCTCGTAACAGGTTGAGAAATGGAACATCACCGAGTTGTATCCAAGTTGTATCCAAGTTGTATCTAACAAGCGTGCGCTTGTTCAGGAATAATTAAAGCTGATTTATTAGCATATTACATCAGTAGGTGTCAGCAAAAGACAGTAAAAAATTCTGTTGCTCTAGACGGATTAATTAGGCAAATATTTCTCAAACACAGAGAATACTTTTACTGCACAAGGAATAATAATTACAAAAAATGAAAAGTCAAAATGATAGACGAAAGATATAAAATATATCAACTTAAGGAAATTAAATAGGAGAAGTAAAAACAAATTGAACAAATATAAGACCTTGGAATATTATTCCCAATCATTCCTATAATAAGATGCACAATAAAAAACATTTTTGTATTTGTATTAAAAATAATCCACTCTTGTTAAAATTTTATGTCGGATACTTAATATATCCGAGTGCTAACTTAACATAATATGATTATGTTATTTAAATATGTTATTAAATGATGTTATTAAATTAATATTCAACATTTCTCAACACAATTTATAAATAAATAACATTAAAATAATATTTCTTAAAATAGAAATTTTAAGATAAATGAATAAAACGTGTTAATTTAGCATATCGTGTAAATGTTAATTTTAATTAAAAAATGTGATTGCTTATACAAATTGTGTCTGTGTTTACGTTTTTTTATGTTAATTTGTTAATATTTGCTTTACTTTCTAACATATTTATTCTTGTGTGAAATTTAATACAAATTCTTCAACTATGTGGGCGGCAAACTTAAACGGTGCTAATTTTAATTAAATTCCAACAAATTAAAATTCAAATTCAAATTAGTCTTTGAGAATTAAAACTAGATTAATCGGACAATGATAAAGGTCATCATATTGCTCTCATGCTGTTGCCGAACGAGATCGCGGGTTTTTTTCGGCAATTTTGGCGCATGCAATGCGAACGAATTTGTGAGGGAGAGAAGAAGGAGAGAGAAAGGAGGTGATAAGCGACCCGTTAATTTCGTATAACTTATCCGCGCCCCCGAACTCCGCGGCCGTGCACAGCTATATACGCGAAAGCGACTATTGAATGCCACCGGAAACCGGTTTAAGCGCGCCGCTCGGGGACACGCTCGGGTGTGTGCATTGCAAAATTTATGCACGCGCCACGTTTGTCGACGCGTTCGTACAAAAGCAGTCGGAATTAATTGCCGTGATTAGACGACGCGTGCACAGAGAGTGGATCGCAATCGGGACGGAAACTGGGAAACGACACAATAGTCCGGGAGGCACGGATCTCTAATCTTCTTTCAGAAACGATCCGCGCGTCGCGGAAATATATAATATCGGATATATTTCGTACGTATGAAAGCTTGCGCGAGATCTACAACACGAGAGAGTTAAAATGGAAATTATATGTCACCTATGCATTATGTCGCAGGCTTATTCAAAAGCTGTTCTGTCTGAATATATTAGAGCGAGAAATAAAGAACGGTGTTCCAGTTATAAGAAATAATAGCTGCGTTTAACAGAAAAAAGCAGCTTTGTAACTGTTGTAAGATACTTATAACGTATTTATTCTTGCTTTATTTACATTTTAGGTCTAATGAAGAATTAAGGGCAAGATCATTACATTAAAGAATTTTAAAACAATTGCAAAGCATTTTACTGTTATTTTCTATCAATAAAACCTCTGTATTAACATTATAAAAGTTATATAATAATAATTATATAATAATTGTTATATGATAATAATTATATAATAATTCCGCTTGAAAAGACGAGAACGCCTTTATTAAAAAAAGATGATTGCGTGTTGCGCAATTAAAAAAAAAATGACAACGTGAGGAATTGATATTTCTGCGAGCAACGAGTTTCATATATAATAGCGATAAATATTTAATTTCTTTGATATAAAGAAATCCTTCATATTTGATAATAATCCATTTCGCGATAATGCGCTGTAATACTGCGTCTTCGACGACTTCATTTGACTATTTATACGCTCGAATGTAAAGGCGATCTATCGTTTCGTCTTTTCTGTAAGCATAAAACTCGTGTGTTCGCATGGCACGGATATACGTGTCCCTGCTAAATAAGGAGCGAACTGACGCTTTCGTTTCGCGTTCAGTAATATACACGTTTCAGTGCGAGGAGATAAAAACGGATGTAAAAAAAATTCGCGTAAAAATTCCTCGAGAATCCATAAGATTCTCGAATCTCGCTGAAGTGAAATACTTGAAACAAGTAATTATGATTTGCGTACGTTGTTAAATCTATAATGTCAAATTTAACCTGAGGTGAGTCGCCACTCCTACTAAATATATCGTTATTTTATACTAAAACGATAATTAAATTTGACACTGTACAGTGTCAAATATAACCATTGTTTTAGTATAAAATAATAATAATAATAACTTTATTACATTGCATAAGCTTATGAATTAGGTTTACAGTTAACCCTAGTAAGCCATTTATTATTTTCATACCAGGGTCTGTGAAACCCTGCAACCTTTGTTGGCTATATCTCTGTACTGAATACGTATTTTTTAGCTCAAAATGTATGAAATTTATACCTCGAAGTCAGGCAAAGACAGATAAATATGAATCAAATAAATAGGAAATGTAAAAAATCGCAAGGATCCATTGGACCTATTAGTGGTTTGCTAGGGTTAATAGTACATACTATATAGCAGGTAACGGTAAAGTACAAGCAAAAAACGAGGCGATAGTAATATTGCTGATATATAGTCTAACCAGTTATAAAATTTGATTTGCATCGACAATGTAATGAGATAAAATGCAACTGAGCAGTAGAATAACGATATAATTGAGTAGGAGCAGTGGCGACTCATCTTAGATTAAATTTGACACTATGGATTTAACAGTGTACAGTATGTATTTTTCCGTGTGTAGATAGATTAATTTATTATTGATTTTTCAGCTAGACATGTTTTTCTATATTGTATCTTACATATAATCAGAATATCGCCGCTGGTACTATCACCGTTATACGATGCTGACGCGGTAAGACCCGGCACAGAATCTTGTGGCGCCTGCAATCTCCAACACGGCGTTCGCGTTTTCACGCTAATTGGAATGCAATTGCGACAAAATCGGCCCAGCGGGCACGTACTCTGACGTGAACGGATTAAACGACAGTCAGCTCTATTTTGCGGGGCAAGTTCGCGTGCGGCTTTACACCAACGGAAAGTTAATCCGCACCGTCCTCGCACAGAGAGAATCGATCCCATTTACTCGGACTCGATTTCGGATTACGTCCTTGTGAAGAGAAGCTACTAGCTCGATGATGCAACGGGAGTTCCGCACTTTGTCAAACCCACGTATACATTAACGGAATCCTAAAGTCGTCTTTTACCGATTCACATCCGTTTCTATCAAAATTGTTTAACTTTAACTTACTTGATTTAATTTACTTTTTGTCTTGTTCTAAGATTTAGAAAAGGATAAATTAAAGAACAAATTAAACCGAGATTAAAATTAAGATTAATTTATATATTGGGAGAAATGGACATCAGTATAAGACTTATACCTACATAAAGTCAGAGACAGATCTTTGCATAACACATAGTGCATAAAGCATAAGAAATATTAATCATAATCTTGTATTTCATGGAAAGGAAAGAAATGAAGAATTTTTATTGGATCATTTTCTCATGCATTATGTATTGTTATGACTCTGCTCTCACTATACGATTTATGTGTTTCATTGTCACATCATTATTACAATACATCAATATTGCATGCACACGTATATACAAATTTTTTAACTAATCTCTCATATTAGATACACTGAGAAAAAAATAGCCTAAATGTAAATAAATATTTAGTTGAATATTGTCAACTAAACATGTACATACAATAAATAAATATTTACTTAACAAAAAGAAATGATTGTTAAATCAAGTTAATGTTTTTTTATATCAAATAAATATTTTTTTATATTTAATAAATATTTAGTTAGTACTATTCAAATAAATATTTATTGAAATTTAGAATATTTTTTTCTCAGTGTATTTTAAGACTAATTCTGAAAACTCAACATAGTTTGTTTATGTAATTCCTAGTTCAAACCAAGATTGTTTTATATGTACAAAATATAAAATTTGTATATAAAGCAAATATTGTTACAAGTCGGCTCCAGAAACCAATAACAACAAAACTTTTTTTCGTTTTTGGCATAAAATCGATCAGTTTGGACTACATTACCATTTATATTTCAATTGTGTATGTGAAAAAGAATTTTTAAATCTGTAAAAGCAGAAAAATACTTCTTGAAAAATAATCACAGGTAAAACACGAACAACTATATAAGTTCCCCTTAAGAGTTGAATTTTGAATTGAAGAGAACACATTTATCTCCATCGTCCGTAAAAGAAATCTGGATGTGTAAGAAAAATACAATATATATATATATATATATATATATATACTTTTATCGATAAAGAGAATTTTTAAAGCGGAAACATATTTTATTTCACAAAAGTTCTCGAAGCGTGAACGGTTATATAGAAAAGACTTTACTATACCATATTCGAAATATTTTTCGGGAAGACCTTTCTAAAGTTTTCACTCATCGACATCGCAAAGGATATTTATTCAAAGTTAGAATTGTACAAATTATAGTGCTCGTACTCAAAATAAATGCATATTAATCTTCGTGTGTGACTAACGGTGTTTTTTAACTTTTACTGCGAGATTCTCTTGCTAAAATATGAAACGCATTCGTACAAAGGAGACGACTCGTCCATTTTACAATTTGAAATACAAGATAGCAGGCTCTCCCTCTCTCTCTCTTTTCATGCAGGAAGAAGTTCTTCCTGTGTCTTTAAACGAAACTAGTAGCATGCATGGCTGCGTAGGTGCTAGGCTAGCACGCGTGCAACTTGATGCATAATGCATTCGGGTGCAACGAGTGCAACGGAGCAACGCCATATGACCAAATTAAAAGAGAGAAATGAAAAGAGAGATATCTCTCGAGGTGTTCATATCGTGAATATTTCTTCATATCGAATCTCGTGAATATTTTTTATGCTTTAATGATTATGAATTATGTAATATCTTTTAACTTTATTATTTTTTCATATACGATAGAGAACGCCAATAGGGTCAAAAAGTGAGATGTTTCGAATAATATATATTCTTTATTAAGTAATACATAAACTAATAAGGCTCAGAAGAATATGAATTAAAAAATTGTGAATTATCAGGCGGCTCGAATAGCCCGATAATTCACAATTTTTTAATTCTTTATTAAATCAATTTATTAATCAATTTATTAATTCAGATATGCTTACGATTTATTATTTCCTGTTTATATTTCTTTATTTCTCTACTTATTTATTGAATAAAGATTTATTGAATAAAGATTTCTAGTAAAGGAACGCTAGTATGTGATACTTTTTATTTTTTTATTGTTATATTTCAGTGTATATTTCTTCTACGTTGAGCAATTAAGTACAACAGATAATTATTCAACGAATACCGTTTGACCGACCTGCTGGTATTCTGGCTATGGTCTCTTCCGGATTAACTCTAAATCCAGCTTAGCCGCGAGCTTTCTTTGAATATATTTTTCTACCCTTTGCAATTCCACGCTGCTGCTCCTTCGTCCGGCACGATCCGAAGTCTAGACGAACTTTTGTGTAATATCGGAGCAGTTGCCCTTCTTGTATATTCAGACAAACGACGAGATCATTCTACTTCGAGAAAATCACACGCTTTTATCTCCCTTTCTGCTGCCATCGCGCGATGAGAAACGAGGGAAACGCCGCTCACTATCTATAGGCGACCAAAATTGCGCCGCATTCTTTTCTGATATAAACTGCCGTAATTTTCATCGAAAAAGGTTTTCATAAGGTTTTTTTTTTCGAAAACGATCACAAATCGGAAATATATGAATCTTTCAATTGTGATCTCGAGATAAGATGAAAATACAAAAGTAAAGAGCAAATTCACTAGATGTTAACTAGTGAAATCATGAGGTCTGTTTTCTGTAGCTGAATTAGTTGAAACTCTTTTGGAACTTAAGTGAAATAAATATATGTTTGGCATTTGGCGAAAGCGAGAAAGAAGATTCTAGTGCAATCTTGTGGTGAAATAAAAAACAGACCTATTGTGAAAGAAATCCAAGTGTGTTATTCATATATAGTTCTAGTTAGCTAATTAATGAGAATTAAATGCCAAATATCACTATCGTGGTGATTTAAATCACCGTCACATCATTACTTTTTTATTTACATATTGTTCTGTTTTTACTTTAATAATTATGTGCTTATATTATCAATTAGATCTATTCTGCGTGAGAATTACATCAGATGCTCGTCTTTTTAGCAGTTTAAATATGTCAATTTGAATATATTCGCATCTGCAAAACTGTATGAAATTTGTCTTGAGAACTAGCACATCTGGATTTCTTCCATACATGAATGAAATTACAAAAATTCAAATGAATTTATTCACCTTTGTAATTCTCACTTCAAGATACACGATTGACCTCCTGAATGTGACGACGAAGGAAATAAAAATCTGCGCGTATATTTCTTATACAATATTGCGCAAATGCAAAACAGAGGAATGAAGAACGAATCTACATACAGACAGATATTTCTTATCGCTGAACGCAAGGAAAAAAATTTTAATTGTCAAGTAAATTAAGAATTTAAGAAGTAAGCTCCACGAAAAATGATCTTGTCGTTTATTATCGTCCGCGTGGTTGCTGGGCGAAAAAAAGACCATTTCTTCAAGCTCCTGTTTGTCCGTATTTCTCACGAAATGAATCGTGCTACCGTTTATCGATGACGGCGTATTCCTTTTTTGCATGTAAATGGATCCAGCGCCTATATTCGTTGATTGAATCCAGTTCCGCGGCCTCTGCCGAGGATAAATTTCGCGTTCACCGAGGTCGGCATGCGGAGTTCACGGGGTGGGGAACGGAAATCGATCGGTTAGGGGTGCAAGACAAGGGAGAAAAGCATAACGTGAGAAAGGAAACATCGGGCGCTGTCTCCTTTCTTCCCAGCCCCCTTTGTTCGCTTACAACCATGACGTTTCCAACCCCTTCTGCCTGTCGCATACGCGGGGAAGCAGGTTCGCGAATAAAATTATTCAAATCATCTTGCATCGTTTCAATTTTTTTGAATCAGATAAAATATATAATGTGACATTCCGGGAAAAAAAAAATGAAAATAGGCAACATTCCTTTGTTATTAGCACATGGGCCCAGAGAAAAGATTGCTTCGATTTAAAGAAATTTTCTTTGCTATATGATTAAAGAAAAAATTTCTTTGATTTAAACGTTATTTTTTTAAATCAAAATTTATTTATTAATCATGATTTGAATGTTATTTCTTGGATTTGAACACAATTTCTTTAAATCGAATAAATTTTATTTGATTTTAAATAACATGTAAATTAAAGAAATTTTTTCTTTAATATTATAGTAAAGAATTTAATATTATAGTAAAGAAAATTTCTTTAAATTGAAGTAACCTTTTCTCTGGACTCATCGTTCGAATAGTCTTCATAGAATCGTGTTTTATTGTGGCAATCAGTTTTTCAAATAACATTTAAATTGTAGGTGTTTTATTTCTTTTAAAACGTGTAATGAAACATGTATTGTAATAGACATTCCCATGGAAAAAGTAAAAGTAGGCAATATCCTCCTTCCTCAGTTATTAGTACGTGGACTTCCGTCAAGAACAGTTCCATAGAATCGTATTTTATTTATTATAACAAAATTATTTAAATTTTTTGGCATTTCAATTTTTCTGAATTAAATAAAATACGTAACAGATGTTCTCATAAAAAAAAAATGACAATAGACAGTGTTTTTCCATTTCTTGGTTAATATGTAAACTTCTATCAAAAACAATTTTTCATAAAATGGTGTTTTATTGTGACAATCAGTTTTTCAAATAAAATTATTCAAATTGTCTTGCATTGTTTTATTTCTTTTAAACCGAATGAAATATGTCCTAAATGACATTTCTATATTATAAGAAAAGAAAATAGGCGACACTTTGTTTATCAATTATTACTGTTATTAGTGTTGTAGGCTCTTCCGTCAAGAACAATTTTTCATACAGATTCGCGTTTTATTACAGCAATCAATTAATTTTTTATTAGACATGATCAATATTTATTTATTAGACATAATCAATTTTTATTTTTTATTGAACACGGTCTATATACATTTAATTGTGCGAAAATATCTAAAGTAAAGTAATTGCTCTACGTGAAACTATTATCAAAGACGTGAATATTTCTCTCCATATTTCCGGATATGATCTGTAATTTGTCATCAGTGTCGCGATTAAAATATTAATTATCTCCATTAAATACAGTCCAGTAGAAAATAAATGGTTTCAATTTCGATGCGCACTTCCTCAAGGAGTTTAATTAACTGAGCATGGTGGGGATTTTCTCGTATGAAACAGGTTCTCGCTTCGTCTCGTTTCTCGTCCACGGTTACGACGTATCATTCGGCCATAATGATCGCCGGTTAGGGGAGAAAGACAACCGAGGGGGTTGTCAATGTTAGTTCTGGTTGCATCGAGGCAACAATGCAATGCGCGCACATTGACGGTGTCATCTTTATGGCGTTGTGTGCCTCCGCATCTAATAATAAACGGGTCGGCGGCCATTGTGGGAATATAGGTCGAGCCTTGTGGCATTTACCGAGGCGTTTACGAAACGTCAGTTTCGTATGTGTGTATGTGTATGTAAGCGTGCATTTACCTTACCGCGAGTTTCCAAGTCCCGTGGCTGCTTACAAGTCTCACGGTAAATGTCGCCGAAATGAATGAACCGCGAAGCGCGACACAGTTATCAACTTTACGCCCGAACAAGCAAGTTTGGTCTCCGTCTCAACGCAGACGAATAAATCATGATGTAAGAATACTAAGTATAACATTCCCGTGGATGCGCAGTAGTTCAAAGAATGATGACATTTATAGCCAATCAGAAATTGACCTCAAATTTTATAAGCCAATATACAAAGTCGCTATTAAAAATTTGCCCTTGATTAGAAATTTTCTCCAAATTATATTCAACTATTGTACACAAGATTATAATAATAACTGGCATTCTTATATCAAGTAATAATATATAATTATAGATATAATAGGACTGCACATTTCTTGTTTTTAGCAGTCTTATTTTGTTCAGTTAGAAAAGAAAGAGAGAGAAAGAGATAGATATATAGATAAAGCGTTTATTATGTTCTATAAACATTCTAAGAATTTACAGAAAAAGTAAATAACGTTCAAGAATAAAAAATGCAAAATAAGAAAATTAATAAAGAATTTGTTGGCGCAAAAATTTGGAGAGACGTAAAATATGGAAATTAGGAAATACAGGACAAAAAAATTTACAAATAAGTAGAATATTAGCATAGGAATTAAAAAAAATATTATACGGAGATGAAAAAAATTAAATTAAATAAGAAATAAAAGGAAATAAAATTAAATATAATATGGTACAATGTAATAGACAAGGGCAGAAAGAGAGAGGGAGAAAGACAAAGATCGATGCTTCAAGCTACCTCACTCTTTCTAGTCTGACAATTTCATAAGAATGCGCAGTCTATTCTTATTACATCTATAGAATAAATCAAGACAGGAAATACCTTGAATTCAGGTAACGGTAATTGTAAAAACGAGCAATGATCCTTTTTTTAAAAAAAAAAATATCCCAGACATCGTCGCGACTCCTTTCTCAATGCTAACATTCGCTGAAATTCGGTTTCAGTTTCAGCCACCGGACGAGCCAGAGAAGCCGTTTATCTTCATTAATTTCAAGCGGATTTTACTTTTAATAGAATTTTAATTTGAATCTTGGCTACGGAAAGATCGTAAGCAGTTGTCCAATTAAGAAAATAGAGGGAAATATCGGGCTGTGCCCGCGATTGCCTCTCTCAGCGGCCGGGCGGATAAACGCGAAATTTATCGCGTTAGTTTCCGGGTACGGTACGAGTTAGATTTGCGGTCCTTCGTCCCTGCGTTCGCGGGTCGACGTGCCGAACGATCTTTCGTTACATCCACGTATGCACATATATGTACAATATATGTACGTGTATCGGTCGACGTGACAGTCGGATTTGTGGCTTTCGGCGAAAACCGTTTTCGCGTTTTCTCGCGCAACACATTTTCCCACGTTGTTAGAGGGAAGGAGGGACAAAAAATGGGAGAGAGAAAGAGAGAGCTCGGTGATAGCGATGGTCAAAAATGGTCATGTGGCAATTTCATCGCGCGTAACACAATTATACGCTAACGGTCTCGGACATGTAATCGAATCGATTCGTGATATGCGGCGGGAACGTATTTATAATTTATCAGAACGAGAGAAAAAGAGGGAGAGAGGCAGAAAAAGGGTGCGCTTTCTTGCAGAACGTACATCTGTTGCCAGAAACGAGTGTCAGCAAGGACAACTGAATTGTCCAAATTTTATTAGAATTATTAGAATTTAGAAATAGTTTGGCAAATAAGAGTAACATCGTTATTTGAACGCAAAAATTGTTTTAATTTATTATATATTTAAAAGCTGTTACATTCTAAAATCGTCGGACGTTTCGGCCTCAAAGATTCTCTTTAACGAGATTGTCGGAGACGCAAATCTCACGCTCAATCGTGATTAACCCTCATCTGTGCAGTATTCACAGTCGAAATTTACGATGTAATGAAATTTTAATTACATTAACTTAGCATCTTAAATAATAAAAGCCACGAACGCAAGACATGCCCAGATTACACAAAAATTAACAAACGTTATATCAGTTTATATAAAGTCAAAGCCATTTGAATGTGAACGAGTTGCGAGGAAAGCTGGTTTTCCAAATAAAAAGTAAAAATCCTCGGCGAGCTCCTACCAATAAAAATCGTTAAATGCGGAAAGATTGCGAGAAACCCGCACTGCTCGCCGTAATACGATATTTATCCTTCAATGCGATATAAACGCATCCGGCGGAACGCGATGGGCGAGGTCGTCGAACTTTCCATCGTGTTAGGATTATTAATTATCGCATTAACAGCGCGCTAATCTATCTTGTTAAACGGAAGACTGTCTTAACTTAATATCGTTTTACCTCCGGGCAAAATCGCGCCAAGTTGGGACGGTAATGATTAAAGTCTGGGAAGAAGGGCTATCCAGCCTCCAGAAAACGCGCCTAGTTTAAAGATTAACACTAAGCGAATCAATTAGACGGTTAGTTGGACCACTTAATTGCGACGAGAATCGGAGAAGGAAAATCTTTTAAAAGTCTGCTAGAGATATGTCGCGCATGATATATCCAAATTACTTGCGTAAACGCGAGCTATGTATTTATACGGCGATGAAAGTCCTCTGAATTTATTTTATTAACTACTACTACATTACCGTGTCTATCGTGATGTAAACGAGTATTTTGCCGCAGCCGCGTAATTGTTGCGTCCGAATATACTTTAACGAGAAGTACCTTGCGTGTTTTAACGTAGATTCCTCTATTCCTTTTTGTTTGAAGGCAATTTTATCTCGGTCATCATTTTGTGGCGAGAAATTAATTTTATGTCCATCATTCTACTTTTTATAAGCATTCACAAAGTGCTCGAGGAACAGAGAGAACAAGAAGGAAAAGAGATTTTCTTTTGTTTCAGATAGCATGCAAGGACGCGAAGCGCATTGTTACAAGGCGGCTATAAGGCGATGAGAAGCCTGAATGGAGTCAGAGGAAGCCTCAGAGCCCCCTGGGGCTCCCACCAATGTTCCGTTGACAGAGCAACGCAGCCAGGTCAATCTTGTCGCTGCACTTAAGCCGATCTGAACCGCCACCCATCTCATCATTTACACCAGATCTGCATTTAGTCGCGATACTCCGGAGAGAGCGAGATAGAAGAGAGAACAGCTTATCCGATCAGATATCCGATCAGATACGTGTAGACGAGCTAAACATTTCGATTGAAACCGATATAGTGAAACTCATGCCAAAGATCTACTTACGCCAATCGATTTACACTAGGAAACTCCGATAAACTCAATCGCGCGAAGCGGTTTCATCGCGCCAAGGAGAAACAGGAGAAGAGAGATATCAGGACGTCGAGATGGCGGCGCCGGTGATCGAGAAGAAGCGTTTCTTCTGCCGAGAATGGGCCTTCACGAAGCTGTCGCACTGCCTGGAGCAGAGGCCGCAATCGAAGACGTGCGGTGCTCTGATCGTAGGCGGACCGGGAAGCGGGAAGACGGCTCTCTGCGCCGAATTGGCGTGGCCGTCAAGCGGCGCTTCCGCGAGGCATCAGCGGTCACTGAATCGTCGTCTGCTAGCCCGACACTTCTGTCAGGCTAGAAGCGAGGCCTCTCTGTCACCCGCTCAATTTGTGCGGTCTCTAGTGGCCCAATTGCTTCAGGCAAGCTCAGACGGCTCTCAACATCGAGCGTCGTCCACGCCCATCTCGCCAGCGAATGCAGCCACGACTACGGTCACTTCAACGATGCTCACAGCGACGACAACGGCGACGGCGACGACAACGACGACGACAATGGCGATGGCAATGCCTACGACGACGACACCGACTACGACGACGACGACGATCGTCGCAACTGCACCGCCTCTCACGTCCAGGGAGGCCGTCGCGGAGGCCTACGCCGAGAAGCTGCGGACCGATCCGGAGATACAGGCCGCGTTGCAACCGGACGTTCTGGACCGAGATCCGGACGACGCTCTGAAGAAGGCTTTGCTTTTCCCGCTGTTGGAAGTCGAGCCGCCAAAGAACTGTCTCTTCTTGCTAGTGGACTCTATTGACGAGGGCCAGACATTGAATCCACCGCAAACTGGCACTAGGGACTCTCGGAGAGAAAATGATAATGTCAGTCGTACAATAGCTGAATTGCTGGCTAATCATCACCATCTATTCCCACAATGGCTTTTGTTAGTTTGCACTGCTCGACGACAGAGTAAGACTATATCGCGTATGTTCACCGGCTTTCGCAAGATCTCACTGGACGACCTAAGAAAGTCCCAGGTCGTTAGGGATGTTCAGCAATATATCCTCGCGCGGCTGGATCAGGAAGACGCGCTTAGGTAACAACAGGATAATTGTTGTGCATCTAGGACATTTAATTCTCGTCAACTATTTGTATTTGTTATCTGCTTGAACGAATTTTTTTATTAATCCTTTACCGGTAACCTTTAAAAGTATCGATATTTTGATTGTGAATTTTAGTAGGTAATATTTAAATCTGTTGAAAATACATAAAATCCGACTTTTATGATGATTAAATTGATTAAAACTTTAACAAGTGTATACTAGAATTTTTTCAATATAATTTTCAATATAATTTTATTGTATAGGAACAATAAGACATTTCTGTTTTTGAAGATCTCTATTGCTGATGGTAGAAGTATTAAACTTCATATCATCAAATAGTTAAAACAAATCAATTAATACATTTGCATTAATTTTATTGATAGTCATTTTTGAGAAAATTGAGAAAAGATAAAAAAATTCTCTTTTTAATTCTTTTTAATTCTGTGAGAGAAAATTATATTCTAATAAATGAATATGTTAAACACATTTAAATGGCACACAGTTTATGTTTATTAACAACAACAATGATATTTAAACTTACATTTTACTTGTCACTCGTGAATAATCGTTTCGCTAATATTTCCATAAACTACTTTCACAGGCAGCACATCTCGCGTGACACCGCCGAGATGCTGAACCAGCTGCACATAAAGAGCAACGGTTGCTTTCTGTATCTGGAGAAAGTTCTCGATGGCGTGGCGGAGAATTTTATTGTTTTGCGCGAAGTGCGAGAGATACCGGGAACGCTGAACGGCCTATATCTCTGGCTCTGCCAGCGACTCTTCAGCAGGAAGCAATTCAGCAAGGTGCAGCCTCTACTCAATGTTATACTCGCCGCCAAATTGCCCATCACTCAAGAGATTCTGTACGAGAGTGTGAAGACGGCTTGCGTCGGCATCACCGTGGAGGACTTCAATCGCCGGCTTCATTTGCTGCGACGGGTGATATCGGTCTCGCGTGCCGGTGCATTGATGCTTTTTCATCACAGCTTCGCCGAATGGCTATTGGACGTGAAGCACTGCACCCAGAAGTATCTTTGTTCGGCCACTGAGGGTCATGCCATGCTGGCGGCCTACTACACTCTACGCGGCCCCGAGCTCAATCCCGACGAGATCTGCGTACTGGCACAACATCTGCAACGTGTTATAACGAGCATTCCGGTTAACACCACGTTAGATGTCTACACTCTTCAAGTACTCTGGATGATTGGTAGTAACGCGCCCATCGAAGGCTGTTATCTGGATAGCTCCGAATGCATTCTTTGGCCCAGGCAGGATGTTAAACTTCTGAAATTGCTAATTGATACTGGCGCTAAACCTTCTGAGAAAACGATTGATGATGATGTTAGCAAAGATGCTATTTCTTCTAGTCAGGTAGTGTTCTTTTTATTAAAATAAAAATCTAATTCATTTAAGATAGTTAAAGTTCATTTTGAATACGAATACTATTTTTAAAACCTTTCGGGATGCTGTGTTGAATATAATAGTAATAGATATCTAATCTCTAATTATGTTGGAAACATGAAAACAGGAAATTATGATAAAACAATATCTAATCTAGTTTTTTGAGGTCAGTATACTATATTTATGATAAGAGAGAACAATGCGACTTATAGAAAATTTCAAGCATTATTAAGTTCCATATGTCGTCAATGTGGTATGACTCATAATACATAATTCGATAACGCTACACCATAGTTTATTAATTATGGAAAATATTTGTAATAAAAATTTTGTAATTAAAAATTGTAGCGACGGAAAATTTAATCTCGCGTTTCCTACACAAAGGTTTCGCAAGATGTGAGTCCCATTGATGAATCTCCAAGTGAACCGCTAACTGAGCTTCTCGGTGAAAGCGGAGATATCAATCAAACAGACTCTTACGGACGAACGGTGTTACACACTTTAGCCGCCGACGGCAATGCATCTCTTCTGGAATTGGCGCTTGCAGCCTGTCCTCAGGTATGCAAACTATAATTTCAAATTAAAAATTTTAACTAATTAAGAGAGTTATTACCTTAACCATATTACAAACTAAATAATCAAGCATATCAAAATTATTAATTATAAATTTAATTTCCAATTTTGTGCATTTTTCTAAAATCTTGTTTCCAAGTTTTATGCATTTTTTTGCAAAGAATAATTTTTTAAATTAAATGTCATCCATTTTTAAAAGTAAAACATCTATTTTCATTTTTTTTCCATATAATATTATAGAAATATAATATTATAATATTATAATATTATAGAAATAATTTGATGGATTTCAGGCAAAATTGGAAGCGGTCGACCGTAATGGACAAACGCCACTGAACTTGGCCGCCAGACATGGTTACTCGGATGTGGTGCGTGTTCTTTTAGCTGCCGGTGCGAGGGCGGATCATGCAGACTGTGACGGCTGGACCGCCCTCAGGGCCGCTGCCTGGGGAGGGCATACTCAGGTATAATTAGATTAAGTGGCGAATTTCTAAGAACATATGCAAGTCTCATTAACTCCGCATTATATACATGTAAGAGATAGTAAGACCATTAAATTACAGATCTCGCGAATCATAAATGAAACAGGTGTTTCTCACGAGTTCTGTTTCAGGTGGTCGAACAACTTCTGAAACACGGGGCTATGGTAGATTGCGCGGATTGGGATCAACGAACTGCATTAAGAGCCGCCGCATGGGGCGGTCATGAGGATATCGTTAAGGCTCTCTTAAAACACGGCGCGGACGTTAACAGAACAGACGATGAAGGTAGAACTGCTTTAATCGCCGCAGCATATATGGGTCATAATGAGATCGTGGAACATCTTTTGGATTTCGGTGCTGAAATCGATCACGCGGACAGCGACGGCAGAACTGCACTCAGCGTTGCCGCGCTATGTGTTCCTGCCAATCACGGATATGTAAAGGTTCGACCGGACACACATGAATAACACACATACACATAACTATATATAAAGTTTACATTAAACTATAATATAGTTCGGTGTACTCTTCATCATCAGAGAATCTTTAGTATACGAGAATTTTTGAATTCATTGATAACTTAATATAATTCTGTTCTATAAATGTGATGAAAATGGTTTTGATTAAAATAATTCATATGCAATATAAGTAAAATTTAATATATTAGATATATTATATTATATATTAAACAGATTATATTAAATAGTAATATATATTGTGTGTTAATGTATATTGTATGTTAATTTTGTCTGTCGCAGGTAGTTACGATACTTTTAGAGCGAGGTGCCACCGTGGATCACGAAGACAAAGACGGCATGACTCCGCTGCTAGTCGCCGCGTTCGAGGGTCATCGCGACGTTTGCGATTTGCTTTTGGAATTCGACGCGGATATGGATCATTGCGACGTCACTGGGAGGACGCCTTTGTGGGCGGCCGCGAGTATGGGACACGGCTCGGTCGTCAAGCTCTTACTGTACTGGGGCTGCTGCGTCGACACTATAGACAACGAAGGCAGAATCGTTCTCAGCGTAGCTGCTGCCCAGGGCGGCACGGACGTCGTGAAGCAATTGCTCGCCAGAGGTACATTGTAGAATTAGTTTAACTGGCGCAAGCATATTGTGCTTGATCTCTGTCTCTCCATCATAAGTGTATAAAGAGATGTAATTTCTACATAAGGCCTAGATGAGCAACATAGAGACAATTCTGGCTGGACCCCACTACACTATGCGGCATTCGAGGGTCACATCGATGTTTGTGAAGCGTTACTGGAGGCTGGCGCGAAGATTGACGAGACGGACAATGATGGAAAGAGCGCTATTATGCTCGCAGCACAGGAAGGGCACACGTCATTGGTAGAGAGATTGCTGAAACAACACAACGCGCCTATAGATCAGCATGCCCATGATGGTAAAACCGCTTTAAGGTACTGTGCTGATATAATAATTTATGATGTTATATACTGTTATACAATTTATTATTTTAAAACTTAATTTTTAATTAATCGAGAAAAAGCTACGATCGCATCTTACAGACTATAATCCAATTAGTTTGTAAAAGACAAGTAATTTATGCATTTGGGAAAGATTGGCTTTTTCTTTTAAGATAGATTTAGATGTTTCTCTCTAATAATTTATGAATTAAATCTCCTTAATCTACACAAATAAGATTATAAATAAAATTGTAGATATTTTTTATGAATTTTCTCTTACATATTTATAGACTCGCGGCTCTGGAAGGACATTATGATACAGTGAAGATATTGTTATCTCATAATGCTGATGTTAACGCGAAAGATGCCGATGGAAGAAGCACTCTTTATATACTCGCATTAGAAAACAGATTAGCTATGGCGAGGTTTTTACTCGAACATGCGAACGCGGATGTAGAAGGTAGAGATTCAGAAGTAAGTAATCATTAGTCGCGTTGAAAGAAGTTACTCAATTTTTATTTTAATATCTGAAATGATTCGCGTTTTACATGTATACTCCTGGAATTGATAGTTATTATATTTGTGTTCTACAGGGTAGAACGTCATTACATGTAAGCGCCTGGCAAGGACACGTGGAAATGGTAGCATTGTTGCTAACCGAGGGAGCAGCTAGCGTGAACGCTTGTGACAATGAAAATAGAACACCGCTTCATTCGGCTGCTTGGCAAGGTCATGCAGCGATTGTTAGATTGCTCTTGGAACATGGTGCCACTCCTGATCACACTTGTAATCAAGGTGCAACGGCTCTAGGTACATTAATCATGAACAATATCTACAATCATATGAATAAACTATACATCGACTATATAAAATTATTTTTTTATAACTTTTTTATATATAACTAGTTGTAGCTCTCTTATAAAACTAGGGTATGTTAGATGATAGGAGAATGCAATTTTTAGGTATAGCTGCTCAGGAAGGACACGAACACTGTGTTCGGGCGCTTTTGAACCATGGAGCTGACCCTAATCACTCCGATCACTGTGGACGTAACGCTATTAAAGTAGCAGCTAAAAGCGGTCACGATACAGTTGTCAGGCTGTTGGAAGAGCATTCTGCGAATCAACGCAGTTTGAGGCCTGGTATCAATGGAGGTTAATTGATAGTCTCGTTTTCTATTAATTCATTGTCTTGTACACATTTATAGCATTTTCAACTGCAGTGAGTTTGAATCAATCTGACGTCGATTAATGACATCACATGCTCTACTTTGGTTTCTGATTGAACGAATTTATGACACTTTCGGGTTAACTAATTTCGATTCGATTCAAATCCATTGAAAACACTATTCGAAACAAAACATATGCTAAATCACTATCCTCCTATCTTTTCTTTTCTGCAAGAGATAAAAAATTGTTGAATCTGAAATTTATTATTTCAATAGAATTTTGTTTCTTTTTTATTTATGATAATAAATTTTTTACCGAAATCTCTTTTGATATGTTAATCGAAAATTGAAACAGTAATATAACGCTGCATAATTTTTAGGTGGTAGTAGTAGTGCTACTTCTGTCACATCTAATTCAACGGCTGAAACTAAACCTTCATCGGCAATTCTAAATCCTCTATCGACGCAATACAGTCCAGCGGAATCGCCAGACTCAACGAAACGACGCAGTTGTGTTTCTTTAGGCAACAATTCTAGCAATAGCAAATCGAGCAGTAATTTAACTGGCAGCACTAAGAGCGATCAAGGAAAATTCAATCAGAACTCGATGGTTAATTGTCAGGTAATTAAAGTACGTGACAACATTTATCGCTTATTGAATGATGAAATTAAAGCAATTTATTTTATCATTATGTTATGATTAATATTATGTAATTCTTATAAAACATAAATTATTTAGCTTTTTTAAAAAAATAATGTCTTATAAATTATTTAGCTTTTTTAAAAAAATAATGTCTTGTAAATTATTTAATTCTTCTCTATAAAACAAAATCTAAACTACTTAATTTTCATAATTTTAGACACCGTTATCTTTCACTCAACAACTACAGCAGTGCTCAAGGGGAGCAAAGAGTCGACCACTCAGCAAATTATTGTCACCTTTGAAAAGCGAGCCGCAGAGTCCAATATACGCCTCACCTCCACACTCTCCGTTAAGCGACAGTCTTATTCCTTACTCACCTACAAACACGAGTCCACCTAGTGCTCAAACAGCAGTTAACGTGATACAGAGTCAGCTGGGCGTATCGTTGCTGGCAGCAAATCCAAATATGTCGTATAAAACGCAGATGGGATACAATCATACGCCCGTCATCTACGAGCCTATCAACATCAAAACTGAGATTATTGATAGGAATAATATTAGTAAGCCATTTGAATTAACGAATGAAATGTTAGGCTTGAATATTGGGAAAGATAAGGAGAACGGGCATGATGAGAAACGAAATTCGGCTGACACGCATTTTACACGAGACACTCATATGAGAATAATTTTGGGAAACAGCGGCGCTGGTGTTGGTAGAAATGTCAAGCACGTTTCGGATCATACACCTGGAAGGTAAGCACAGTTAATAAGAAATAAATTATATACACAAGTAAGCACTATACTAACACTCTAATTATGTTTACCACAGCATATACAACTAACGTTTTTTCATCGTGCAATGTTTTTGTTCACCTACAAGACACGACATCAGACTACATTTTAGAAATTGTAAATTATTTATAGGCATACGTTCACAAGACTCAGCGAGTGTCAATCAAACGTCATGTATATTTGTCTTATGTTTCACACGTGCACATCATCCACAAAAATCATATGTACATAATTCCATCTTTCTCAATCAAAATTTTATTAAAAAATATACTTATTATCTTAATTTTTTTCAATGCGATTCTTTAGACTTTGCAGAAATCACAATGGTCGTATAAGGAAGACACACCGCTTCATGAGCGATAGGCTTTCCTTCCTTTTTCAACCCTCCCGAGCGAAAAAAGATAGAATATGTAGTCAAGGAGGACATACGACAATGTTAGACATATTTATCATGCTATGTATCAATTGGTTTTAACATTGTTTATTTAAAAATGTATTGCTTGATCAAAAGCAAATACATGTCACTATAAAGTTATTCTTTTTTTTCTAAAATTTTGATACATTATTACTTTTCTTTTTAACTTACATTTAACTTGTCATGTCAACTCTTCGATGGAACAAAATAATATACATATATGTTATTCGTAAGCACATTTCGTATAAAGTATCACTATATTTCATTTCAGTGCAAGCAATGTAAAACCAAAGCGTAATGGTTTGGTATCCAACCCAGCCATGAGATTAGTAGCAGGTGTTAGAAATGGAATTGAGAATGCTACAAATAGAAATAAACCTATTACAACACGTGTAAATGGATTCCAATGGAAGGCGGAAGCACGTAAGGAAACTCCCTTGTAGGGACAGGTACATATTTGTATATATAATAATTTCAATAAATTTACAAGCAACAGCAAATAACTTAGTATTTAAAATCATTTAAATAATATTTCACGAAATATAGTTTGGTTGAATTTAGCGTGCCGATTTATTAGCGTAATTATAAAATAATTTTAAAAATACTTTATTTTTTTTTTAATTGAACGAAACATTTTTTAATTAAATTATCTGTTATCAATAGACTGCGAATATTTATAAAAAAAAAACTGAATATTTTGCATAAAATGCATTTTGTATAAATTGCATATTTACAGATGGCAAGTTCAATCTTTTTATTTTATTTTTTAACTCTAAACTACGATCGACTGCTAAAACTGTTTAATGGTTAATATTCAGTTAAGTATTTTGCATATTTCGCAGTCTAATTATCTAATTTCATACAATGGCGTAATAATAATTAGTCTGTATTAGTGGATATACGATCTGTCTTAGTGAATTTACATACTTATATAAATACCATTATATGAAATATAATTAAAAAATGTATTTATTTTCGCTGCCATAGGCTGTACCTCATGGATTGTCTCGGCGAAGAGCCACGAGCCAATATCGTAGATGGCGATCTGCCGCGAACAAAAAGCGAAAGTCAATAAACAAATTTTTCTCTGTTTATTTGAGCAAAATCAAATTACCTCAAATAAAAAGGAAGAAGAAGGAAGAGTGAATATTCTGATATAACATGAACAACGGAAATCGCGTAGCACACAAAACCAAATATTAATTTGCATAGGGAAAGTATATGTAGACATAGATATGTAAACTAAACAAAACATGACTTTGTATAAATATAACGTTAATGGAATTATTTACTGATCTCACTAATATATTACGTGCATACACATATACACGCATTTGTATTGGGCATGTGTATGTGTATGCCTGTATGTGACGCTTATACAGAATATCGCAAACACTGCCCAGTCTCCGAATCACCGATCTTAGGAAAGAAACTTCGGTTTGCAACAGTCAGGAATAAAAATAGTAAAAGTTACTAAAAATAGTAAAAAGTTACTAAAGTTACTTGTTATCGAGAGAAATTGATCAGCTTTTGAGGTATTCT
>NW_012130119.1:0-7197 GCF_000143395.1 Atta cephalotes | reverse complement strand
CTTTATTATATATATGTATATATATATATATATATATATATATATATACATTTTTTTTTCTTACAGTAATCTTATACCCGAAAATTTAGTACGTGCATGTATGTATCAGGTATGTTTAATTAAATAATATAATTTTTAAATATTAGATTATATTATCTCTATTTCAAAAATCTCTTTTCTTATTACAGCACCTTAAAAATCTTAAAATTATAATATTTTCTTTATTACAGTATCAAACTGTTTTAGAACAACCAGTCAATGCATCAGGTACTGCAATACATATTAGACATCATATATTTTCACTTGCTTGCTCTTCTCTTTTTTTTCAACAATTTTGTTAAATTGTAACTTGCAATCATGTCTTCGTCTATTTAATTATTTTAGATTTTTTTTTAGAATGTTATTAAAAATAATTTGTCTTTGGAATGATACTTTTTAGAGCCGCAAATAACAAAAGAAGTTTTATAAGTTAATTTTATACAGGTTTATGAGTAGTAAGAATAAAAATTAAATTTTAAATATTGCTTCTCAGCTATTTGTGAAAGTTCATACAAAATGAAAATGTAAACTAATTGTAATGTAATTACTTAAAAATTATGCACATTTTATGAAAGCATATTTTTAATTCGTTACAGTACCAATAGAAGAATGGCCCATAACGAGTGAATATGTAGCAGGAACAAATGTCTTGGGTTTAGTATTTTACAGTTTGTTAATAGGTTTAGCAATTGGTAAAATAGGTGAAAAAGGAAAGCCATTGTCGGACTTTTTTACTTCCTTAGCCGATGTCACGATGAAAATTATGAGATGGGTAACACTGTACGTTGCAGCGCGTTAAAGTATGAAATTTCTTAATATAATTTAATAATATAATCCAATAATAAAAAATATGTAACATATAGAATATATTAGATTACACATGAATAATAAAACTTTTTTTATTTAGGTTGGCACCAGTAGGTGTGACTTTCCTTATTGCTGGTCGAATGCTAGAAATAGACGATTTTAGCGATATAATAAGCCATCTTGGATTTTATATCCTAACAGTGTTCATTGGACTAATACTGCAGGGTTTTGTCATCCTACCATTCCTTCATTGGATCATTACGCGTAGATCGCCATATAAAATTATATCCAAGCTTGGTCCATCTTTTGCAGCAGCCATTGGAACATCGTCAAGGTATAAAAAAAAAATTGACATGCAAATAAGACAAAATTTCGCGTTCTAATTAAATATATATAATTTAGCACCGCCACAGTTCCCTACACAATAAAATGTTTAGCAGACTTCGGCATAAATCCCAAAGTAACAAATTTTATTATACCGATTGGAGCAGCAATAAATATGGATGGAATAGCGCTGTATGAAACTATTGGGGCGATATTTATTATACAATTACGTGGACTGCAATTTTCATTGTTGAAGATAATAATTATCAGGTCAGTGATTAAAACATTTTAGTAATTGACTTGAACGTGATTAAATTGCTTCTTTTTTGGAGAAATATTCTATATAATTTAAAACAATATGAATTAAATCTTTTAATTTTTTATGTAACTTTAATATTTTTATAGTGTTACATGTACGGTATCCTGCGTGGGCGCTGCCGGTATACCCAGTGGTGGTTATATGATGTTAATAATGGTGTTAAATTCTATAGGAGTACCCATTGAAGATGTTTCACTGATTATCGCTGTCGACTGGTTCATGTGAATACGATATCGTTCATTTAAGTTGAAAAATCATAAATTTACAAATATATTCCATAACAAATTTCATATGAATATATTTTGTATTTGCAGTAAAAAAGAAAATATATTTATTTTGCAGCGATCGTTTCAGAACAACAATCAACATTATAGGTGACGCGCTTGGTGCAAGTATTATATCTCGTTTTTGCAAGAAATATCTGGAAGAGGATTTGGAAAACGATACATATCCACTGGAAACAAACGTCTGCAATAAAATTCCACATCATGAATATTCTGATACCGAAAATTAAAATTAAAAAAGAAAATTAAAATTTAATATTTTATTATTCTAAACTAAAAAAATAAGAAAATGTAGTCTTAAAAATATTCAACTTATACTTATTCGGCAAAACGACCAATAATAATTTAGCAAGCGTGACAAACTTTGCGTTGCGATAATTTAATTTGTTGAATTAAAGTTTCTTTAATATAACGCGTTTATTATGCTTAAATAAATAGAAATGAGATAGAAAAATGAAAGATTGAAAATTGTTATAATATATTTTATCAAAAAATATTTATATATTAGGTGTAATAAAAAGAATCCATTATTTTTCCATTCAATTTCATGCAAAAATAATGGATTTCTTTTTACTACACCTAATATATTTTCATAATCACGAATTAAGATATTCATTGTGCGATAAATTATTTCTTTGTTATCTCACTATCGTGTTGCAGCTTAAAAATATCGTTTTATATGTGTTCATAATATACAAATTCATGCCCTATAGATAATTTTGTATAAGATAAATTTAAAAAATTGTAACTGCTAAACTTTTTTTTAACATATTTTTTTACATTTAATAAATCATAAAAATCTATCATAATAAATTTTAAATTTATTATATTGGGTTGTTCGGAAAGTTTGTGCCGATTTTTGGAAGGTGGCATAACACAGATCTGATATATCAACGATTGAAAATAAATGACATACGTACGTATCGTAAAAGATGATACTTCAGGCACACTTGGAAAAAAATTTGGTTGCGATACGTTAATTTTTGTCAATTTTATATGCCTTTGAATATGGAAGAAAATAAAGTGTATTTTAAGCATTTAATACTTTTCTTTTACCGGAAAGATAAAAATGCTATACAAATGGCAAACAAGATATGCGCTGTTTATGGCGAAGATACTGTAGCTGAAAGAACTGTGCGGAAATGATTTGCTAGTTTAAAACTGGTTTTTCAACCTTGAAAATCAAGAACGTCTGGATAGATCTTCCACAGATGAAGATCAGATTAAAACACTGATCGAGAATAACTCACGCTACACGTAAATTAGCAGAAATGTTGAATATGTCAAAATCCACCATCCACGAGCATTTTGTGAAGCTTGGCTACATAAACCGTTTTGATGTATGGGTTCCCCACGATTTAACGGAGAAAAATCTGATGGATCGCATTTGTGACTCGCTCTATAAACGCAACGAGGAGACACTATTTTTGAAGCAAGTAGTAGTAACGGGAGATGAAAAATGGATCATTTACAATTGAGCGAAAAAGATCTTGGGGAAAGCGGAATGAACCATCTTTAGCCACCCTAAAAGCTGGTCTTCATCCAAAGATCATGCTCTGTGTCTGGTGAGATTGGAAAGGGATCCTGTATTGAGCTTTTACCAAACAACGAGATGATAAATTCAGAGAAGTATTGTTCCCAATTAGATGAATTGAAGACAACAATTGAACAAAAACGTCCAGAAATAGCGAATTGGAAGGGCGTCATGTTTCATCAGGACAATGCACGGCCTCATGTGTCTTTGATAACTCGACAAAAGTTGTTGGAGCTCGTTGGGATATTCTAGCCCATCCATCATATTCAGACCTCGCGTCTTCTGATTTCCACCTATTTTGATCATTATAAAATTCCCTTAATGGAAAAAGTTTCAACTCTTTGGTCGAGGTAAAAAATCACTTAGAAAAGTTTTTCACTGAAAAACCTGAGAGATTTTGGAAGGACAGAATTTTCAAGTTGCCTGAAAGATGGAGAAAGGTTGTAGAACAGAATGGCACCTATATAATTTAATAAATATACACTAAAATTTAAATCTTCTGCGTTTCAATTTTCCTTCAAAATCGACACAAACTTTCTGAACCACCCAATAGATTTTTATAATTTATTGTTAAAAATTACTTATACTTGCTTTTTTTCAGTGTATGCTTGTAAAAATGTTCAAAATGCTTATAAAATGATTCTTTGATAAGAATTTGACAACCATTTATGAATTTTTCTGTTCAAGTTGAACAATTACGCTTTTTACTTCCGTGTATGCCTCAAGACCATATTCTCCAAGTTCTCTGCCATGTCCTGACATTTTGAAGCCACCAAATGGCACTTGAGGAATTATCGCATTATATGTGTTAATCCTGCATAAAAATTAATAACGAAATTAATTTGTCTTTTTTTAGAGCTTCATTCGTACAATATTTCCAAATAACTTACCATACAGTACCAGCACGAAGACCTTGCACTATATAATTCGCCTTACTAAGATCATTCGTTAAAACTGCAGCAGCTAATCCATAATCGGTATTATTAGCGCGTTCAATAACTTCTTCTAAATCGTGGAACTTTAGGATTTGCTGAACTGGACCAAATATCTACCAAAAGAATGATTTTATTTCAATTCCGATATGTTACATTACGTCTTACAAACAATTTTAATGCTTACCTCTTCTTTAGCTATAGTCATATCGTCTTTAACATTTGCAAATACTGTTGGAGCAACAAAGTAGCCTCTATCGCCAATGCGTTCGCCACCTGTTACCAAGTTAGCGCCTTGATTTTTACCAGATTGTATCAGACTCATAATTTTATTTAGCTGATCCTCGTCAATCTTAAAAAACAATATTAATATAATAATAATGTCGTTATATTATTGATTATAAGATTAATAATATATAATGATATATAATGATATTAATTATATATCGATTGATATTGGCATCTAATCTGGTATAAATTCAAATATACCTGTGGCCCTTGCTCTATTTTCAAGTCAAATGGATCTCCTACAGTCTTAGATTTAGCTCGAAGTGCACTTTTTTCAACGAATTCGTCATAAATATTCGATTGAACAAAAGTTCTTGATCCTGCACAACAGCATTGACCCTGGCAAAAATTTAATTTTAAAATAAACGACATACGAATCAAAGAAAGAAGAGATGCCTATGCATAAATGACACATTAAAATAAATTACCATATTAAAGAATAATCCAAAATGCGCTGTTTCCACTGCTTTATCTATATTGACGTCTTTAAGAATGATATTAGGGGATTTCCCACCTAATTCCAGCGTAGTTCTCTTTAAATTACTTATAGCAGCATTTTGTTTTATTAATTGGCCGACTTCGGTAGAACCGGTAAATGCGATTTTGTCGACTCTATTATGATTAACTAATGCTGCACCGGTTTTACCGTAACCGGGAACAACGTTGACCACTCCACTGGGAAATCCAGCTTCTTTAGTCAGTTGGGCCATATAAAGAGCCGTTAATGGGGTCTGTTCAGCAGGTTTTAGAACAACAACATTTCCTAAGGAATAAAATAATGATTCTCACTTTATATGTCGTAGAATATTATGACTCCAAAGATTTCATTTTAATTACAGTGAAATAAAAGAAGCAACGTTTTAAAATAAAATATATGATTTGTGCGTAGTTACCTGTAGCTAAAGCTGGTCCTAATTTCCACGCCGCCATTAAAATGGGGAAGTTCCACGGAATAATTTGACCACATACTCCTACTGGTTCGTGTCTGGTATAGGCAAATACTTTTCCATCGGCTGGGATTACTTTCCCATGATTCTTATCAGCCCATCCTGCATAATATCTCAATACAGCAATGCTCATAAGCACGTCCACATTATATGCATACGAATAAGGTTTGCCGTTGTCTAAAGTTTCTAAGGACTGAAATATAAAAGAAAATAAATTAGCTTGTAAAAAAATTTGGACGATCCATTAAATCTTATTCGATTCAAGCCCTGATGGAAAAATTTCTGAAATTATTTCACGTTTTGAAACTTCAACAAAATTTCAGCATTTTAGAAAAATTTTAGTTTAATTTCAGTGATTGTTAACTGAAATTTACTTTCAATGAAATTTCAGCAAATTTTCAACAATTTCGTTGAAATGTTCTAAAATCTAAAACGTAAAATAATTTCAGCGAAATTTGTTCACCAGGAAATATTTTATATTCAGGAATAGCTTTGAAAAGTTCCATGGTAATTTATTCTAAAAGTATTCTGAATTTTTTTGAAAACTAAATAAGTAAAATTCAATAAAAAGATACGTGCTACTTAAATATTTATTAAATTTTTTAATGGAGGAAAACGTTTATGGATATATACCATACGTAATGAATTACTACGTTCACAGTATAAGAAAAAAACACTTTAATATTTCTAACACACAACTACGAGAAATAATTGATTGAATAAATAACATAACTATATTTTTTACGTATAGATTATTATTGGTTGCTATTGATATTAGTTCGTTTAAGAAAAAAAGTTCGCGAAATATGTTACAATTATCTTTTTGCATTAATTTAAAAGAAAACGATATCGTAAAAGCATGAATACTCTTAATTTGACTTCTAAAGATTATCTATCATTTGATCAGTAATTCTAATTCTTGCATATATCAAGTATCGATATTGCGTTATTACCGCAATATATTTCTGATCGCGTTCGATCAAATCTGCCAATCTGTTCAAAAGAACTCCTCGTTGAGAAGCATCCATTGTTCTCCATGGTGAATTTCTTTTGAAAGCCTTATTAGCAGCCTGTACCGCAAAATCAATGTCTGCGCTATCACCTTCTTGTACTTCAGCGATTACCTCGCCCGTGGCGGGATTAACGGTGGGAAAGGTCTTCTGGCTCTTCGATTTGTGCCATTCATTATTAATGAATATCTGAAACGAAGTAAAATACATTTATGCGATATATTACTCTTGTAGTGCATTTCTTATCTGTCGTAGCAGGTGTAGCATTATGTACACAAAAAAAATACATAATACATATAGTTCTGTTTTGTTGTTGATAAAAATGTCACGTATATACGAGATATAAAGCTTATAAAAATAAATTCTTCGTTGCTAACGTTATATTGCTTACGTTACTCACATCAAGATTAAAGGACATTATAAATGACGTAACTCGGTATTATGTAATATCTATGCAAATAAATATTAACAAGTTTATAGTTATTATCATTTTTTAAATTAATTGAATATGCGCATAGATCAAACATTCCAACCTTACGTATTTTATATATTATACAGAATAATTTTCTTAAAAGTTTTTTATTATAATAAGATATAGAATGACATAGAGAAGTTTGACTTTTCAGTAAATCATTTTGCTTATGTTGAATAAAAAAAAATATTCGATTTTGATCTTTGTATATATATATATATATATATATATATATATATAA
>NW_012130118.1:1714031-1719504 GCF_000143395.1 Atta cephalotes | reverse complement strand
TTTCTATATATATATATATATATATGTATATATAAGAAATATAATGTGAGAAAATTACAGGAAGGTCAGGATTTCCTTAAATAAAGATATTTTATTCCGTGCTTTTCCCACAGTCTACATTAGACTGACTCGTCGGCACCTGCCTGTTCCTGCAGGACGCCTCGCAGGACGCGATTCGCGAATCACATGTGCGGGATTTTTCCATTGGTCGCGCTACATGCCCGTGCGGGAATCAGGATTCGTATAAAGCTCTAAAGAGTATAAAGTTCTAAATAAACTAAAAATCCTACAACTCGTCCATCCTGGTCACGTTTGCTTTTAAGGTTTACAAAATTAATAAAAATTACATTAACAGTGATACATTCCACATTATAATATACAGCTTAGAACTAATCTGATTTGCTAAATCGCTGATCTTAATTCTAATTGATTTGATCGCGTATCCACATTTTCTGTACGGCATTTGTGTAATTTGGAATCCAGGAATCGATTACAACGTATCGGTCTGCGCCTAATACTTTATTCACAATATAAGAACCTTTATATTTTGGAATTAGTTTTTTATTCGCATCTACGTTGATTATATCCACATAATCATTAACTTGGTATGTTGTCACAATTTTCCGAAATTTATTGTACGTTTTCTTGCTTAATTCTCTACAATTTTACACGACGCTGCTTCTCGCAATTTGGCTAGATTTCGATTGTCTTTTGTCTGACTCTAAGTTACTATCTAAGCTCAAAGATCGTGTAAAAGACGTGTATCTCTCCCAACTGATCTAATCCGAATAATCGGCTAGGAGTATTCCCAGTAAATCTGCAAACAGTATTATTATTAATTGCAAATTCGGCTTGACTATGGTAATTACCTGGTCCCATTGGGAGAATCACTTAACTTTGCTAGGATAGGCGTTAAGATTCGATTTAGTCTCAACCTGTTCACTAGCACGCGGAGCACCAATGGCTATCAGAATATGATTGATATTCTTTCTTTAAAAAAAATCTTGATTTCACTTAATATGAATGCGCTACTTCGATCGCTTATGATTCGTCGTGGCTTACTGTAATATCGGAAATATTCCTTTAAATGTTTTATAACTTCGTTAGAATTCGTAATTTTACAGGAATATAATTGCAAAAATTTAGTGAATGCGTCTGAAACAGCAGATAAGACAAACCTATAACTTTGACTTGTTTTTTCCAAGAATCTATTCTATGTGACAGGTTTGAAACGGTAGCGTTCCCTTCGGAATACTGTAAATACCCTTCTAATCGTCCATTCGATGGGGAATGCATTTAGACAATTTTTTATGTATTAGGTGGAGGAACATTGCCCAACGCGCGATTCTCGGATTAATGTTTTGTCTGCTAAGAATAAGGCGAAAACTATCGCAATTTGACAATTTTGAAATGAATGCTCGACAAGTAAACGTGGAATCTCTTAATCGCATATATAGCGGCTAGACATTCCAGCTCGAAACTGGAGTATTTAAATTCCGCCAGTGTTCGGTGGCTGAAATACGATATTGGTTGGAACTACTCTCCGTCCTGCTGTTGTAATAGTAATACCAAATCCGTTTGCACTCGCATTGCAATGCAATTCTATTTTCGCGGCGGGACAAGAGCTTAGATCGCTAATATTGGATGATTAGATAGACGCGTTTTTAACGCTTCGAAGGCTTTATTTTCTTCCGCGCCGAACTTGAACATGACATCTTTTTTAATCAATTTGTATAGCAATTTCGTTATAATCGAAAACCTCAGAATAAATTTGCGAAAGTAACTCGCAAGTCCTATGAAGCGCTATTCGTCTTTCATGTTACGCGGAATCGGATAATTAATAACAGATTTGAAAGAAGCGCTTGAATACCATTTTCAATTAAGTATCCGAGATACGTAATCTGATCGTACAAAAAGGAGCACTTATCCATCCAAAATCGGAGTTTATGCTTCTGTGCGATTTCGAATACTCCTCGGAAGTAAAATAATTCTCGCATTTCCTCGGCTATCAAGATATCGTCCATATACATTAAATCTTTACCTTCTCTGATCATTAATTTAAATATTTCATATCGTTGAAAAACTCTAGGGGCATTCGTGAGTCCGAACGGCATTTTCAAATATTCGAATTGGCCTAGGAATGTTGTAATGAAGGATGTATATTTAATTGAGGATTCAGCCATTTTAATGTGGTGGAAATCGTTTTATAAATCTAAACAGCTAAAAATTCTCTTCCCCTTTAATCGATCTAAATGTCGTCTATCAATGGCATTGGGAAGTTATTTTTAATCGAGATTTTATTTATTTCCCGGTAATCTACACACAACCTCAAGTTACCATCTTTCTTCCGAACTAATACAATCGGACTCGCGTTATGGGGAAATACTTTTTTGAATTATCTTTTTTAATTAAATCGTCCAAGATGACGGCTAATTTTAATTTGTCGGCATGCGCCAATCGCCGCGCGCGAAAGTTGATTAATTGCTTTAAGCATGTTTTAAGCATATTATCATTTGCGAAATGTTTTCCGGCAAGTCCTCCTTCTTCGTCAAAACGTCTCGATATAAATCTTTTAAATTTGTTATTGCCTTGTATGGAGCGCTTACGCATACATTTAAGTTTGGCTCATTGAGTGATGGTCGGTACAATTTATATATAAAATCTGTTTGGCGAAATTATCCATGTTAACTGACAAATCAGTTTCGTTTCGCATGACTTCATACGCTCACCACCTGATTGGATGTAAAGTTCCTTCCTAGCAGCGCAGCACCACTCACCGTTTCGTCAGGCACGACAAAGAATTTGATATTGACATCAATGTTATTTATTTTAATACATCTTTCAAAAATGCCTAATATTTTAATTCGCGAATTGGCCATTGAATCGGAAATCCTCGTTCGTAATGGGGTAGCGATAATTAATCAGCGCATAATCTGATTTAATATAGCTTACCGGCAACCCGACGATCGCTACGTACGAAAACGGTTGTATGTTATCTTCTCTTAAACGGTTATATATTATCTCGTGCAGTGTATATTACAGATACCGTGTATGTACAAATACGACTCGGATCCTCGGATACAAATGGAGATTCGCCTCATTTGTTGCTTTGCTTGTCTCTCTCGCCGATTCGTCGGGTCGAGTGTCCGTTGGTTTGCTCGCGGCGGTTCGCAGTTTCACGCACTCTGTTACCTCTCATTGCAGTTGAAGCACTTGATTCCTCGGGGCGCTGGACTGTCTCGCGTGTACTTGCTCGCTGCTGTCTTTGTTTCTTTGGCTTTTGATTGGGCGGCGCCAACGGAATTCCGTTTACTCTTCGCGTTGTTCATCAGCGTGATACTGAACGCCTCTATAAGATCGATGACATCCTTGAAACGTTGCAATCTCGCTTGATTGCGTAACCGTACATCGGGTAACCTTCCTCCACGACATAATCGATAATCTCATTCGTATCTATCGAGATATGATTCGCCATGATAATTTTATCATAGTAATATTCATTGAACGTCTCTCCGACCTGCCATGTTCGTCGCTCGAATTCCTTTCTCAGAGCCATCTTGCTGGAACGATGGTCGAACATTCATTTCATCTCTTCCAGAAGATTTACCGCACTCAATGTGATGTACTCGGGTTTTGAATGGAACTAATTCAAGGTTTTCCTTTTCAACCTCGAACTAATGAGCACTCTCGTAGCGTTGTCATCGAGTAATATGTCTCGCAGGAAATTAACTTGTTGTTTCCAATTCCGGAAGGCGTTACTCGAACCATCGAATTCATGTCCTTGAGCTCCTTCGGATGATGATAACTCCCATCTATGCTCATGCTAAGGCTTCCGCTGACCGGCGCTGTGCTTCGCTCGGCTTCACGTCGCATCAGCGTTGGAGAAGGTCCCTTTCGCGTCGGATAAGCTCGAACTCACGATCCGCGACTGAATCTTTCCCATGTGTAGTACTTTGTCGCGATCCTGTGTCACAAAAAAGATTTGGTGTCGTAGATAATATCTTCGCCTTGGCGATTTTCCATATTTCGGGATCGTGCAAATGTAGTATCAAGTCAGTCTTGATATCCACGACAGATTTCTCGCCTTCAGCAACTCCTTGAGCTACACGATGGTGTAGTCTTGAGGATTCACATCGTGCTCTTATCATTCGTAAACGTAATCACTATTAATTTACATGTTCAGTCACATAAGTCTCTCACGATTGTGGCAGGCCGATTCCACCTTGCATACAGCCCGTTTCCATCTTGCTTTTTACACAGCAAAATGGCCACTCGCGACGTACTATCCTGTTGCGAGACTTCGAACGATTTTTCACAGTCGTATATGTAATTCGATGCGTATCTAACTGACGCGTATATCACGGCGCGTATGCTTCGTATAAATACCGGCATGAATTCTGAGGCATGATTGAATCCCACTTCTAAAATCTGTGGGAAAATTATAGGAATGTGTTAAGGAAGATTTCCTTAAACAAAAGTATTTTATTGTCTTTCCTACAGATTGTCCACATTAGACTGACTCCTCGGCGCTTGCCTGAGCCATGGGATTGATTTAAAAACAAGGAAATTGGGAAATAGCCTTATGAACTGAAACCGAGAGACATTGAAAGGCGATTTTTCACTTGCGAACAGCTGATTCAAAGACAACAGAGAAAAGGTTTTTTGCATCGGATTGCGACTAGAGATGAGAAGTGGATATTCTATGACAACCCCAAGAAGAAAAAATACTACGCTAAGCCTGATCAATCATTGCTATCGATCTTAACATCAACACCATGACCGAACATTCATGATTCGAAGATCATGCTCTGTATCTGGATGGGACCAAAAGAGTCTTGTTTACTATAAGCTGCTGAAACCTGGCGATTTCATTATAGACGATCGGTATCGGCTACAATTGATGAATTCGTTTGAGCCGTGCATTGCGAGAAAAACGGCCGGAATACGAGCAAAGATAAAGTTATTCTTCTTCAATAATAAAGTTATTCTTCTTCATGACAACGCTCGGCCTCACGTCGCTAAAGACGTAAAAAAATATTTGGAAACGCTCAAATGGGATGTTTTATCGCACCCGCGATTTATTCTCCGGATATTGCTCCTTCTTACTGGTTGTTCCGAAGAATGCAGCAAGTCACCGGTTCACTTCTTTCGCAGAAATCGAAAATTGGCTCCAAAATTGGATCGCCTCCAAAGACGAATCATTTTTTCGAGATGGAATTCGAAAATTACCTAAGAGATGGGAAAAAGTAGTAGGCAGCGATGGACAATACTTTAATTGATTTGTTCATCCATTTTGATTTGAAATAAATGTACAAAAAACGGACCGAACTAATTTGTACTCGCAATATTTTATTCTCAGTTATTATTAGCTTTATTGGAAAGAAAGGATTCATAGAAAGAAGAAGGAAATGAAAGAAAAGAAGTCTGAAAGGAAACATAATTATGTGGAACAAAATAATAGTATCTAAATTAT
>NW_012130118.1:1700752-1713781 GCF_000143395.1 Atta cephalotes | reverse complement strand
GTGTGTTGTGTGTGTGTGTGTGTGTGTGTGTGTGCGTGTGTGTGTGTGTGTGTGTGTGTGTGTATGTGTGTATAAAGAACTCAGAATGAAGAACTAGAAATAGAAGAATTGAAAAAGAAAAATGGGATAAGGAAAGGAAAAAGAAAAAAAGGATTTAAAAAAAGAAACGAAAGGAGAAAAAAGAAAAACAAAAAAGAAGAAAAGAGTCATGAAAGGAAATATAATGTTACATATTAAAATGATAATATTTATCTCAGTATTTGTATTATTTTATTCTTAGTTATTATTCTATTTTTAATTATTATTATCTTTTATGAAAACGAAAAAATTCATAGAAAGAAGAACACATAAAGGAACAAAAAGGAAACAAAAAGAAGGAAAGAAAAAAAAGAAAAGAAAGTAAAAAAAGGAAAAAATGAGTGAAAAGAAACGCAAATTATATACAGCAAAATATTAGTGTTTATATTAGTATTTTTATGTATGTATTATATTTTTGATTATTAGTAGTTTTTCGAAAAAGAAAGACTCATTAAATGGGATGAAATGAAAAGAAAAGGAAAAGAAAGAAAGAAGAAACGATAAGCGGGACAAGCAAATGAAGAAAAAGTGATATGAAAATGTACGTTATACGGAATAAATATTAGTATCCATATTATATTATTAGTATTCAACTCTGTGTTGTATTTTCAATTATTAATAATTTTTATGAAAAGTAAATGACACAAAAAAGAAAGGTTGAAAAGAAAGAAAAAAAAAGAAAGGAAAAGGGATATATGTATAAGAAGCATAGAATGCATAAAGCATAGAACAGAATAGTATTAACGTTAGTATTTCTGACTGTGTGTAGATGGCACCCTTAATCGAGTTTATGTGGTTACGTTGTGGCTGCTCATTGTAGCGCTAAGCGTGTCTGGGCATCAGTGATGACTAACGACGAAGGACGATCGGCGGGAAATCATTAAATAAATATTTTGTTATAAAGAAAGACATTTAGCTTCAAATTCATTTTGCAAATAAATGTTACTTATTGATTCTGATTCATATGCCATAAGGTGATTTAATACAAAAACTCAAATTATTTAGAACATACATTACAAAAGTAGAGACGTGATTGTGTGCGTATAACGGATATCGGTATCGCGTTACTAGGTTAGAATATGAGAAACTAAGAAAATCTAATATAACCATCAATATAAGTATTTATCTGACGACGCGAGCAATTAATGACATAAGCAGTAACTGATGTTGATCTCGCAATGAACATAAAGGGATGATTAATCTTACCGAGCGCTAAAACTAAAATTTATCGCTGAGACTTACAAAAGATCCGCACGCAGAATGCTATGACACCAGAGAGGGGGAAGAATTGACTCGAGTGCCGCAACTAACACTTGCAATGCCACAGTATTCTCCTCTCAGTGTAAATGTTAAGGAAAGAAATACTAATTAAATTATCGCTAGAACGAAAATAACAAAAAATAAAATTAAATGAAACAAAAATTTATATTTATTGATCGCTTAATGTAATATTGCGCGAATTAATCCTTAAATTTAACAGTCTTTCGTTTGATTGCTAGACCAGGATATGTCTTTTATTTGGAACGGCCCTTATGCCCAAAATTGTTAGAGATTGATAGACAATTTTTATTTTATTAACTGCGTTATGTTGTTTATTTTTTTTCCAGCAGTTATTAGCCGAATAACCTCGCTTATCACACCACTGACAGATTATAGAAGATTTATTTTGATTATTGTTATTATTAGTTCAACAATTTTTAGCGTTATGCCCTGATCTAGAACATATTTGACAAATATTATTTCCCTGTAAAATATTAACGATTGTCGTGCTTGAAGGTCGCGAATTCGACATTTGTTAGCGCTGTGTCTTGCAGATTTGATATATTAAAATCTCTTCCAAAATTAGTTAAGTTTCTACAGTTTGAAGCTAAATGTCTCTCTTTATAACAAATTTGACAGATTTCCCGTAATTTATTCGTATTCGTGCTTTATTCGATGTACTTTCTTGATTCTGTCGTAATAAATCTGTCAACGAATGGAGTTCTCTTTCTATTTCATAACTGTTTCTTGAACGCTGTTGTTTCTTGAACGCTACTGTTTCTTGAACGCTTTCTTGTTATTTTTTGTTCAATTTCTGTTTTAATCTTCTAATAAAACACTTACACATGTCTTTTTCTAAAGATGATTTATTTTGATCGGAAAGGCCATTTCCCGAAATTTTATGGGCTTCCATTATTTACTTTCCTAAATCTTTACCCGATCTTTTCGCGTACGTAATTACGTATCTTCATTCTGTTGATAAATATAGCCTAACTCGCCTTGCAGTTAGTATATATTTTTTGAAGCGCCATAAACGTGTTTTAAATATTTAATTTATTGTGCCATATTGTTAAAGTCCTGATCTTGTATAGTGCGACGCGCTTCATCCACAATTTTCGTCCTTATAATTTTTGTGAATTGTGATTCAGCTTCATGCAGTAACATGAATTTTGCTTCCTCGCATCCCTCAATAAAATAATTTAAAGAGATTTTGCCGTCAAAAAAGGCTTCGACAGCATATTTTAAGGTAGCAAATAAATTTTGATGCGTCATTGTTCCATCAGATCCCCTCGATTTAGGAATAGCCAAAACTGTTTTACGTTTACTCTCAGACATAATACCACCGAATTCGCGCGGTTAAATGGTTATATCTTCTGAGTCGGCGGAAGGACCGTCAAGCACAAGGATTTTAGAATTATCTGAAATCTCTGATTCATTCAAAGAGAATCCCGCCGTTTCAGATTTAGATTCGAATGATTTGAGAGAAGTATTAAGTGTATAACTTCGCTTCCGCCGTTTTCCTATAGATGGCTTTAGCGGTAAGTGGTGGTCGAAATAAATAGATCATAGACGTCATACAATAAACTTGGGCGTCTGTCAACATAACCCCATAGAAACATTAGTCGATTTGTGTCTGTATCATAAAGTTATTCTCGATTGAAAATGTCAGTTTACGAGCCAAATTCTCATTTGCGGGAGATGTTAATTTTTTGTTAAAATATGAAGAAATCTGTGGCTGAGGATCATCGAATGCTCTCAAATACTTATGGTGAGGCCGCTATTAGTGAAAGAACGTGTCGTGAGTGGTTTCAACGCTTCAAGAACGGTGATTTTGACGTCCAAGGTCATGCTCTGTATTTGGTGGGATCAGCTCGGCGTAGTGTATTATGAACTGTTAAAACCAACTGAAACAATCACAGGCGATCGGTATCGAACGCAATTGATTTGAGCCGAGCATTGAAAGACAAACGGCCGCAATACAACGAGAGACACGATAAAGTGATTTTGCAGCATGACAATGCTCGACCCCATGTTGCGAAAGTGGTCAAGACATACTTGGAAACGTTGAAATGGGAAGTCCTACCCCACCCGCCGTATTCTCCAGACATTGCTTCCTCTGACTATCACTTGTTTCGATCAATGGCACACGGCCTGGCTGACCAGCATTTCGGTCTTATGAAGAAGTAAAAAATTGGATCGATTCATGGATAGCCTCAAAAGATGACCAGTTTTTTCGACGCGGGATTCGTACGCTACCTGAAAGATGGGAAAAAGTAGTGGCCAGCGATGGACAATACTTTGAATCATAAATGTATAACCAGTTTTTTACAATAAAGCCTCGAATTTTGGAAAAAAAACGGCGGAAGCAAAGTTGTACACCAGTTCATAATCAGAGACAAGGAGTGACGAATTTCAAATCAATCCGCAAGGAAACGTACATTTGCTTTTGAACTGTGCAATTGGGCAAATAAATTTCAAATTAATCAAAATGCATTAATCTCATTATTACAAGTTCTTTCAAGATGTCACGGACATGACGATTTATCTCTTCGGGATGCGCGACTTTTGAACACCCCAAGACCAGATATTCATGATAACTCTTTCCAAAGGTCAATATGTTCACTAGGGTTTATTAAAAGCACTTATATCAATCGGTAATTGTTTTCTTCATGCTTTCGACTATTGTGTGTAATTTAATTGGACTTAAATATTGATAGTATCAATTAGAAAAGCTCAAAGAGTCAGCTTTGGCCGATTCTAGGCAGAATTTCTGGTTTGCCATTTGCCATTGGTGTTTATCGTGGCTATCAGAAAGTTTGCTTAGCCGAATTTCTTCAACCATTTGTGGATGAATATCTAAATTTAAAAAAATAATGGATTCTCAATTAAATCAGCCTCTCAAATCAGCAAATCAATATCCATGCTGTTATCTATGATGCTCCTACTCGAGCATATGTTACTTGCACAAAATCGCATAATGAACACTTTGCCTGTAGAAAATACATTATAAAGGGCGAAAGCATGAACAGGCGAATGACTTTTTTGGATACGACTGCTCCACTTCGATATTGATTTCATGTCGCAACCGGAACATCATCTTCAAGGTATTTCTTTGCCATTTGATTTCAGTTCCAATGATAAATTATTTCCTATAGACTACATAATTCTTGTCTTGGTATAAATAAGCAATTTCTAAAGTTGTGGATAAATAGATCCAAAACTTTCAGAATAGCCCAAGTTCATCTTAATATTTCGTCAGATGCACTATTTTGTCAGAATATTACTGATTTTTTAATAATTCGTCTCTTTAATGTCTTTTTCTTAATATTTTTATGTTATATTTTTATGTTAAATATGTTATATTTATATTTTATATTGTATCTTTAAACAAAAATTACATAAAAATTATTTTAAGTAAATGCACATCACAAACTCATTCTACTGTTCCTATAATAATAAATAATAAAAAACAATAGCCAATGCTGGTAATGGTTATTGTGATATCTGACAGATTTGACTTTACTAAAATAATAAGAGTAATTAACGTTAATTCATTTTTTGTGTTGCAATTTCTTCATATTATTACAAATGCAGAAATTACATCCGGATAAGGAATTGAAAAGATTGTCCAGACAAATGTATTGAAGCTCTACTAAAAGAGGGGAATGCAGGATGAAGGTTATAGCATAAGATCTGTTACCTCCATTTCCTCTAATGACGCTGAAATAGTTCTTGCAGTGCAAAAATCAATTGGAAGGGAATACCAACATGAGAAAACAATTTGTAAGTATATTATCATATTTATTAAATATTACTTTAAATGCTTGTATTGTCCGTTAGGAAAATTGTGTTTGCTCAGAAATTTACTCGCCATGTTATAACTTTTGAATTTCGTCATATTTAATTTCTCGTGTATCATCAAGGACTTTTTTATTTGCATATATTAAATTTGGTAATTTTATATTGAGCATTATTGAAAAGAATTTGATATAATATTAAAGTATGACATAATGCAAATAGAGAATTAAGTTACAAAATTGCTACATAAAAAGATGTATGATGATCGGTACTAAATTAACCGTCGACTGAACTTATTTTTAAACATGTATTTTTAAACGTGTATTTCATTTTCGCTGTCGTATATACATTTCTTCCATTTATATTCCATTTGTGTGTATTTTTTATAATTATATCACAAGAACATATGTCGAATCAGAGATTCGACGGGTAAGTCGACGGGTAACAGTTTATTAGAAATACTTTATCACAAATTATCTCTAATGAAATAGCCACTCAAATATCATGGAGAAGAGTGGTGGTAAGCTTTAAATCCACAACCAAACTAATAATCGGTAACATTTATTCCATTATACTACTTTCCCAACAATTAAAACCTTTTTGTTTGAGATTGGAAACAGCCTTTTGCATGCATCTTCGTGATGTCCATGAAATTCATCATAAATATTATTTAAAAATATCGATGACCTAAATATAATACTACATATCAAAGGCCCCTACAGCTTACAGATAATATTAACAAGTGTGAATTATATAAATGCGAAAATTATATTCAAAATTAGATTGTAAGATGTCTACTATTTCTGATATCAGATAAATGTCCAACTAACTACATCCTAGTCGTCTTAATACTTCATCATGCTAGACAGATAATTTTGGAACGTATAGCTTGGTTGGTTGACCATATTAAGGTTATAATATCTCAGTCAAAAATGAAAAAAATAATAATGGAATCGACATTGATTCGACGTCGATTTGATGTCGATTTCATTATCATTTCTGACTGGGTACAGAGTTTTCGCATCCGCTATTTTTAGTACTTTTGTCACTCTCTTGCTCCTTTTCCCAATCCCTTGCTCTCTCTCCACTCCGCTGCTGAGCTGAGAAGATTGAAAAGAGAAGAAAGAAGGTTGAGAGAACAAAGAGTGGGGAAAGGACTAAAAAATATATTATAGAGTGTTCTACACTTGTGTTACACCTAGTGTTTTACACTTGTTGTGTTTTACATTTGTTTGAAACGTGCAAGTTCTTGTTGATTGATTATTTAAAAAAAAATTTGCATTGTTGCAAAAGTGGAAAAGTATAATAAAAAAATAAACTTATTGCCTTATATTTAATTGGTTAAAATATTATTTTATATTTTTATTTTTATTAATGCAATTATTTTAATTGTACATATTTCAGACTCGGTGATAAAAGGGTTACCAGGTCTGCCGAATTAGAAGAAGCCATCAAAGAATAGTTCCGCTCAGGACAGAATAAGAAGCATAACAAAACAAAATAAACAGATTAGTATAAACAATATATAAAATATAACAAAATATTAAAATCATTTTTATATTAAAATCATTTTTTAATAAATATAAAAAATATAAAATATATAAATGTAACATGCTACAATAATACAAATAATAAATATCTATATATTTTTTAGAATAATAATTTACTGATTTTTATAAATAGTAGTATTCTAATGGTATTTTTCCTTGGGACTGCGTAATAGTATTTCCATAAGAGTATAAAAAATTATATATTATATATATTTGTTAAAATTATATATGTAAAATTATTGTTAAAATTATATATATAACTGTTAAAATTATATATTATATATACTTGCACGAAGGCAATGCAAATTTGAACACATTCTTATTGAACACTGAATGGGTGCAGTTCCAATGGAAAAGTCGTAAGAAAAACATAACTTAGAGATAGATTTTCCCGATTTAAATATTTCCGCCATTGCAAGGTGCACATACGCGCTACATCCTAGAATATCTATATGATGGTGACTTAAAGTCGATTTACTCATCTTTAAAATGAGACATTATATGACTCTCGATTTCAAAATGCAAGCTTCAGATTGGCTGTCGCAACAAACTTACGATCAGTTTGCAACTAATGTAGAACTGACTTTACGCGACGTGAACATCTAGTCGCCATATTGGTTCCAGACGCGAATGTACTTCAGGTTTGGAGCGTATTGAGCATTTGGAGCATGCGACACGACAAACCTCAGGTTTCTGAATTAGTGGTGCTTGGTAGGCTTCGAATCGCAAAACTCTAAAGTCCCTCTAGTAAGAGTCATGAGGGGCATCGATTCCTGATTGGTCAGATTTTAAATCCTTTTAAAACCGCCATTTGCGGATACTTTCGATGGTAGTGAATCTGTCAATTGGTGTAGGCTACTGTTTCATGGTGTAGAAGGCGCGAACGCGAAATTGGACTGTAGAACCGGTTTTAGAGCATACACAGCATAAGTACATACAGTATGGACACTAAACTTTTTATGTGGTCCTCAATTGCGCCTCGATTTTCAATCAGGAATGTGGCTGCCTTCAGTAAGTTGAAATTGCAGGTTAGATTAGGTTAGCTGGATCTCTTTCCCATAAAATATAATTAACCCTTTCGCCTATAATATTGCGTGAGACTCGTGGTAAGGATCAGGCCAAATATGAGTATCACAAGTGAGAGCCGTCGTTCATAAAGCTTAATTTTTTTTTAATTTGTAAGAGAAAAGTATAGTAAAAGATTAATAAAATTAAAATTTTACTAAAAAATTAAATCAAATTTTTTTGGAGATGTTATATCATGTAAACTATATAGATGAAGTATTCTCCTAATAAAATAAAAACTGCGCGCGCGCGTGTGTGTGTGCGTACGTGCGTGCGTGCGCGCATTAGGGTATGCATGCGTAATGATTCTGTAACAATATTGTATCGAAAAAAGTATTTTAAATTCATTTTGTATAGAAACGCATTTAATAATTTTTGATAAATATAAAAATATAATATAACAACATAATATAATATTAATAAAATTAAATTAAATAAATAAATAAATAAAATAAATAAAATTAGAAAAATTAAAAACATAAAATAAAATAATATTAATACAATAAAATATAATATAATGTAATATAAAAATATAACTTTTATATTTATTAAAAACACATTTATTTTGTATAAAACGCTTTCAAATAATCGAGGACAAAATACTTGAAATGAAATGAGACATATGTCTGATTCATTCGAGTGATCTCATGGATTAGGTTAGATAACATGCTCACTTATCCTAAATCCGTTCGTGTTACTGAATATTGGAGCACATGAATGCAACTGCTCCAACCGTCACCTTGGAGTCGATTTTGTATCTTCAAAGTGAAAATTATAAAAGCGAACAAATTTACTAGAATTGACCAATGAAATAATCAGTATTTTAGTAAATTCGCTCACTTTTATAATTTTCACCTCATTTTAAAATACAGAATCGATCCCCTTATCTGTGATTCAAGTGCTCTCTGGGTTAATTTGGAGCTTACGACGCGAACAAACTTCTGATTTTGGCCATGGTATAAGAATATAAGGTATTTCATTGTGCATAATGATGAAAAAGTACTAAAATAATCAATTAGAAATTTGTCCAAAATTTAGTGCTAAATTCAAATGTTGATAAAAATACATACATATAACAATTGTAAAAACAAAATTAAAATTTGAAAAAATACAAAAGCGTAAATGAATAAAATAATGTTAATAAAATTAATGACAATAATACTAATAAATGTAATAATGTTAATAAATGTAATTTGATATTTAAAATCGGCTAAATGTATGGCTCTTATAGTTTTAAACACAACACGTGGACATTTCTACAAACCAATTATATGCTAATTAATTATTTAGGAAAAAGATTGATAAATTATAATAAATTATAATAAAAAATAAAAAAAATTAAAATAAAAATTATATAAATTATAATAAAGGAAATAATTTATAAATATAGATATAGTTATGCATCTCTAACTGTTGTTGCTAAAACTTAAAGAACTTCGCTCTTAATCATCGCGGCCACTTCGAATTGAACAAACTTCTCAAAAATTCTTCAAAGAATAATGCAAGGAGAATGTGAGATCTGGTTCACGCATGACGTAAGACTCCGCTTTTTGATCACTTTTAATCACTTCTAACCTAATGTATGTACATACATAGCAACTGTGATAGCAGTCATGTTGCTTTTTACAATTTTGGACAAAATTATAATTAATTTAAGACACTTCTATACATACTACTAGATTGCTAACTTGTTTGAAAAAGTAACCCCCAATTTTGATGTAACATTATACGCATGCACGTTGAGAACTACTCCGCGTGAAATTACATGGAGCATGATACGCGGTATAGCAACTAATACATACCAGGTGTACAAGTATGAAATGAATACAAGTATGAAACGATTTGAGAAACAGATGGCGCACCAATGCAGTGTGAAGTACAAAGATTTATAATAACCATTATACGCCATTTTATTGTACATCAAGTGTCAAACGCGCAAAGTGATTTGATTGAAAAGTGTTTGCATAGTATTATGTTGCTGTGTTTAATATGACGAAATTTGTTCCAAATAAGGAGCATTCGCAGACAACATTAATTTTTTGTTTTCATTTGAAGAACTGCTGCGGAATCATACCGATTACTTGGAGAAGCTTTTGGTGAACATCGCAAAAAATGTGTGAACGATGGTTTCAGCGTTTTAAAATTGGAGATTTCGATGTTGCAGACAAGGAACACGGAAAACCGTCCAAAAAATACGAAGACGTGGAATTACAAGCATTGCTGGATGAAGATGATTCACAAACACAAAACAAAAAAACAACTCGCAGAGCAATTGAGCGTTAGTCAACAAGCTGTTTCCAATCGCTTACGAGAGATGGGAAAGATTCAGAAAGTCGACAGATGAGTGCCACATGAATTGAACGAGAGATAGATGGAGAGGTGCAAAAACACATGTGAAATTTTGCTCGAACGATACAGAAGAAAGTCATTCTTGCATCATATCGTTATTGGGGATGAAAAGTGAATTTTTTTTGAGAATCCCAAGCGCAAAAAATCATGAGTAGACCCATCCACATCGACCGCAAGACCGAATTGCTTTAGCAGGAAGACGATGCTCTGTGTTTGGTGGAATCAGAAAGTGATGTGATCTATGTGAGCCTATTGAAACCTGGTGAAACGGTTAATACCAAATGCTATCAACAACACTTGATCGATTTGAACCATTCGCTGCTTAAAAAACGACCAGAATACCAAAAGAGACAACACAAGGTCATTTTTTTCCATGACAATGCTCCATCACATACGGCAAAACCAGTTCGGGACACGTTGGAAGCACTCAGCTGGGAAGTTCTATCCCATGCGGCTTATTCACCAGACTTGGCTCCTTCCGATTACCACTTGTTTGCATCGATGGGTCACGCACTTGTTGAGCAGCGCTTTGGTTCGTATGAAGATGTGAAAAAATGGCTCGATGAATAGTTCGCGGTAAAAGGGAAAATTTTTACTGGCGTGGTATTCACAAATTGCCTGAAAGATGGGAAAAATGTGTAACTAGCAATGAAGCATTTGAATAATAAATATCTTTTTATCATTCTTCCGAATTTAACCTTTTTTTTTTGGGAAAAAAATCGTCATTTCATACTTGTACACCTGGTAGTAACTGTAATAGCTGCGTTCGACAATGCAAATCTGAGGCGTCGGAGTGCTTTTATATTATAGCATAGGTCACATACACTGTAGAAAAAACTAAATATTATTATTATTAAAATAAATATTATTATTATATTTAAATACATTTCAAGAAGAAAAATTTGTTATTTTTCAATAAAGACGGACAGATGGTTTTATGTACATAAAATTAAAAGTTTAAATGCTTTTCCCAAATTTCCCTAAACGATTCCCAAATTATATAGACATAAATAAATCAGAAATATTCAATTTATCTGCTATCTTGTCAGTGCCAATGGTGTGTTGTTAGACGGATCAAGTTTCAGACGCATGCGCGTCCAATATAGCTTCAGTAATGTACCGGTCACTAGTAAATAGATCATTAGTCGCTTATAGTTGAAAATATTGAAAATTTTAATATATTTAATATATTTTACATATATATATGTATATATATATATATATATAAAATATGTAAAATATATATATTAATATATATATATATATATATATATATATACATATATATAAATATATATAATATATCTCTATATATGTAAAATATATAATATATATTAAAATTTTTAACATTTTTGAAAAAATTTTACATAGGCGACTGATTTCCTATTTATTAGGGCTGGTATATTACTGATATATTACTAAAGCATTGGACGCGCATGCGTCTGAAACCCGGCCCATTTAATACATTGCCGTGATGTATATCTGTATATGCGCATACATCAGCACACTATTTTAACCTGTTTAACAATATTAAAAACCACCAAATACTTATTTTCATAATTCAGTTATTATAAATTTCAGTTATTATAAATTATTCTAATTTGTAAGAAATTGAATAAAATTGCATCTTTTATACATGTTTATTAATATTCAATTGTCTTTCCAATATCTTTACATTTTTATTTGAACTCTTTCTCTTCCAAAAGAAACAAAATTTTTTGTTATGAGATCACATCACTTTTATAAGATTATACGTTTAGACGATAATATTATACATATGAACAATGATGTAAAACAGCTGCATTCCTTTGGGTATATTCATGACGCATGCGCAGAACTACAATTTCGAGGTCCATTTCACAGTTTGTCCTAAGGAGTTAGCAGTCTAATATGTAATATAGAAGTCTGTAGTTTAGTTGGTTGGTTAGGTTGTAGGAACAACCACCATTTTGGACTACTATCCTCGGGAATGAAATATCTTAGAGGCTCCGCACAATAAAAGGAACAGAGAACAGAGAACAGAGAATAAGGAGCTCCGCACAATAAAAGTAACAGGGAATAGAGAACAGAGAATAAAAATTTCAACCTACCAGAAACTGCAATGTGTGTTCACAATATATGATTTCTAATAAGTTGAATTTTTATTCTCTGTTCCTTCTGTTGTGTGGAGCACTAAGAATTTCAACCTATCAGAAATCATGAATTGTGGAATATACAGTTTTTGATAGGTTGAAATTCTTATTCTTTGTTCTCTATTTCCTTTATATTCTTTGGTCTGTTTTCTGTTCCTGCACTATTCTATTGTCCCACTATTCTATTGTACAACTCTCTTTCTCGCTTTAAACAAATATCAAACATAAATTTATCTCACTGTAAGTTCCAAAAGTGTACACTAGTTCAACTACAAACCTCTTACACCATGATTTTGACCGCACTTTTCAAAGCCTAGTTCGGCCTCCTATTCTCTATACTTCATGGTTTCGGAATTGTTTAGAATGCGAACGATTTGAAACGATTCGGATCAATAGCTACTGGCCATATTGTCTCCGTTCAATACGGGAGGCAGGAGCCACTAACCAATAAAAAGAAGAAGGATCAATAGCTACGTAAGTTACATTGTACTACATTGATTGCATTCAACAACAGTTTTGCAACCGTCTTGTGATTGTCTGCTGAGATAGGATTATTCTTCTAGATAAAAAAGTTTATAATCCAATCAGTGTGAAGAAACGTCCCACAGTTGCAAAGTAAACGTTCTGCTGAAACTATTGTATTACGTTCCTAATTACTGTAATCACGGAATGTCAGTGATAATGACAGCCAAGCTTCAAGACGATATGAATAGTATACCTCTGGCAGATGATGATCCGCAAGGTGAGAGCGTAAAAACGTAAAGTCTCTGATTTCGCAATTCCTCTTGACATCGCTA
>NW_012130118.1:1695048-1700000 GCF_000143395.1 Atta cephalotes | reverse complement strand
CCCCCTCCCTCTCTCTCTCTCTCTCTCTCTCTGTTTAATTGACATTGAGATGGAATTATAACTTAGCTCATCTCTAGCAATCATTTATTCCAATGTCTTTGTTCCAAATGTTATTTAACAATGTTATTCATTTATGACTAAATTTGCTAACTTAATCTACCTGCTTCTTATTTTTGTTTATTTACACATATTATTTTTATTAATAATGTGAGAATTAGCTGCATCTAACTATGAACTATAGCAATGTAACGACGTCTATTCTATTTCTCGGAATTTAATATAAAAATTGAGATACTAGAAATGTAGACATAGAAATACGAGTTATTGGAACTTTTGATTAATTATCTTGCCAATTATTTTGCTTAAAACTTCTTAAATATTTTTTACATTTTATACATTTAACAATTTGCTTGTATTTTGATAATAATGAGCTTCTTCTTTTTCTCGGTTTAATATTATTACTCTAATATTATTTTTTGCATATATTATTATAGTAATAATACCAGAAGAGGAAATCTTGGATAATGCCTCACATATGTCTGATCCATTAGGCAGAAGACGCAGCATGGATTCTATACCATCAACATTTACTAATGGCAGTTGTAGTCCTAACAGTAAATGATATTATTGATTTGTTCTTTCATTATAGTTTGTTTTTGTATTGTTATTCTTTCATTATAATATGCTTTTGTATTATTTGTCTTTTTATAACTAAATATACAAAGGAATATTAGCTTATTTTGTATTTATAATCTAAACAAAATAATATTAAATATGCAATATTTCAACTTCTATTATTAGAATATTATATACAGTTAAATAAAAATTAGCTTTTATATGATTGTAAGACTGTCAAATTGTGTATGAAATACTTCCTAAAATAATTTATATTTATTATAGGTTTAGATCCTGATATTAGCCCAGATGAGCAAGAAGAGAAAGCTAGATTGATTGCACAGGTTCTTGAATTACAAAATACTTTAGATGGTAGATATATATTTCACTAAAGATTAAGGTTACAGGAGAATATTCTTATTGGCATTTTTGTAATGTGCAAATGTATATGTTCTGTCTAGATCTGTCACAGAGAGTGGACAGTGTAAAGGAAGAGAATCTCAAGTTGAGAAGTGAGAATCAGGTTCTAAGCCAATACATTGAGAATTTAATGTCGGCATCAAGCGTATTTCAATCAACAAGTCCCAATACCAAAAAGAAGTAAACCATATTAATCAAATAATTAGACAATTTATGAAAAATTAGCTACAGTGATTTTGAAGTAATTGTGATTGTTTTGAGTATTTTGAAAAATTTCCGCATGCATAAATTTTATTTCGATTTACATTTATCAAAAGATAACATCAAATTTTTAAAAATCTCAATATTTGATGCTTAATTTGTCTTCGTCAGCTTGTATACACTTTCTATGAAAAAAAGATTCTTTCTGACAATTTACCTTTTTTTTAAATATTTAACACTACACTACTGTATTCTGTGACTTAAAACACGTTTATAATCATGATTGTACGCGCCAAAGAGATCTATTTTATACTTTTACAATTTTTATAAACGTATTTCGCAAATTTTTTTAAATAATTGTTTGTTAAGTAAAGATTATAATTTTTGCTTAATTTTCTTTAAATTAAGATTAGATTATTTTCTATTAATACACATAACAGTACTAATATATATTTGTTAACCTATATAATAATCTATATAATAACGTGATATTTAGTTCATTGTGTATGTTTGAAATAAATAATATACATGAAGCCAAATAGAAATATTTCTAAATAATTTAATTTTTTTATTTTTTGTGTACATTAATTTTAATTAAAATTTAATTTAAATTTTTTTATACAATTACAATTACATCTCTCTTTCATACATTTGCTTCTCACATTCGTATATAGTTTTCAAAGACATTTTATATTTGCAAGGCTGGATATCAAAACGAAGCCATATATATTTTTCATTGGGGTATTTGCTTTTTTAATAGAAAATTCTTGCTTGCAATATTTTGACATATTTATATGCATTATATATAGATATATAAGAGATAATGTGTAGAATATAAGAGATAATGTATAAGAAATATGTAATATTATGTACAATTTTTTTAAACGCGCTATAATTGATATTGACAAAAAGCTAATGTTTGTGCATATGATATAAGCAAAATAATCATAACTTCTGCTATTTACAAAACGATTCAAGTACATAATAATCTTTGTATGTAAACAATCGTCTTATTTAACGATTTGATGTATCGATTGACATGTAATAACAAATATATATCTATTAAGAAATTGCAACTTGCAATAGTTTTAGTTTAAGTAGCATAAAAAAAAGCACAGTCCCAAATTTAAGTATCCTATTATGTTGAAAAATAACAGTGTTATAATAAACATTATATTCTATTGGAACATTACTGTTCGATGATTATCGATTCTTCCGAATGTTTCTCTTCTTCTTTATTATACGATATTGTTGCAGCTCATAGAACACTACTTCATCACTCCTTCATCTTCTGAATTTCTTTCCGAGAAAGTCGGAGTTTACGTAACGAATGAATTATCGAAAATGAGAAGCATACCCTGTAAAGCATGTTTGTAACAGTTTCTTGAAACAGTTTCAGATTAATCAATTAATCTTCTTGGATAGCCGAAAATTGTATAGCCTTTTGTCCCCAAAATGTTTTCGACCCAGGCTTTACTCGTCCATTTTTCTTTATTCCTATCCACCATCCATATTGCACGTATTTACGCGATCTGAACGCTCCATTGTTCCCATTTGGTGTTTTCATTAGCTATATTTATCTAAAATTAAAATTAAACAAATTTAATTTACAATCAATCTCGATTATCTTTTTAAGATTATTATTAATGAACTTCTTGTTGAGAGAGAAAATTTATTAACTAATACGGTTAAACAAAATTAATTTTTAAGCTAAATGAAATTCACTTTTTAATAATTTTATAACTATAATATACGTACGTGCGTGTACTATTAATTATGAATTTAAGCCAATTTTAAGATATATATTTAGAAGTATTTTATTAAATATTATTTACATAGAATGAAATTAGAGAAATTATTATAATATTGTAAGAATTATAGAACGTTGTAAAAAGATCGCGCAAAAGAATTTCACGTGGAACTTTATGTGGAATTTTATAGAGTGCTCTCTCTCTCTACATATATATATATAATTTTACGGTTATGAATAGTACAACTATAGTAATTATGTATACTGTTCTACATTTCTTTAATTGTAAGAGCTTCTTTCTCGTAATATAATGAAAATTTGCAAGGAGGATTTACTCGTACATTTCTTCATTTTTATAGTTTTTTTTTCTTATTCTTTTGGCATCTTATCTCTCCGTACAATCACCCTTTTTTGAATGCCAAATACAACTTCATTTCGATGCTTTGTATTCTGATAACGCCAAAAGATACTGGTGTTGCGTAAAGCAGATCTGTAAGGGTATCTAAACTTTTGTGTGTGTAAAAATCTTTCTTAATGATGATCATATATGTAAATATCATTATTGTAAATACATATGTAATACATATACATATATTGCAAACATTTATTATTGCATACATTTTTTTATTTTATTTGATTCAATATTTAACAATTAAGTGTGATGGAAATATATGACTCCTTGTTTCCGGATAATCCTTCTACTTGTCCCGACGGCGTAATTGCTATATCCGGTGCGACAATACAACTTAATTATCCGGCAATTGTAGATAGGATTTTTTGCTGGTTGTCGTGGATCTCATATTACGTAAGATGGGTACTTGCGTGATTTGCAGTTATGTTCATTGTTGCGTGGCGTTCTATAATTGCAATCAAATAGTCCATGGATTATCGACGTATATATCGTTATATATTATACGTAACATGAGCAGAAATAGGAAATAAACTTGTGAATTTCTAACGAAAAGTTCGAATTTTTGTCAAAGCATATACAAGCCTCAAAAGTATCATAACGAATTAATTTCACTAATATTAATAACAGGACATTTAACGCATTTTGAAAAATATTCTTTTATACGCGCGAATTATTATCTAAATTTTAATAAAAATATTAACAATAATTATGTCTCTCACCAATAACTAACTTAAAATTAATTTTGACAAAATTTTATTTCTATTGTGAACGATAAATTAATATTTTATTGTAATATTATGCATTTTTTACATAGTATATATTTCTTGACATATTTCTTTTCTGACGTACTACATTTTTTAGCCGTTAGACGTTAAGGTTTCCTTTGTCATTACAAAGGTTGTTTATACATTTATATATGCTGCAAAATTTATAGACCAATTTTTCCAGGTCAGCAACCCCTATGAATGAAGCACACCACACGATATCGTGCAGCTTACGACTATGTGTAATTTTTTAAAATAATTTCAATGAACTATCGAAACGATTATAAAAAGTAATAACTATGGATATTGTAGATTAATGTTTCTACACTGAGAAAAATGTCTGATTCGATTAATTGGAATTTTGATTAGACATGGACGAATTAGAATTTTCTGGTTAAATTTTAAAATTCTAATTGTTATAATCAGAATTTTGATTGATATTAATCAGAATTTTCTGATTAATCAATTCGTCCATTTTTATCCAAACATTTTTCTCAACATTTTTCTCAACATTTTTCTCTGTTTTCATAAATTCGGACGAAATTTTATTTCTATCGCAAATGTTACGTGCATATACAGCTGTCATATATCACATATGAAATTGTAGTGGCGGTGCCTCATCGAGCTCGTTTGATATCGTTAATAAAGTAAACTATATACACCTCCTGACCCTGTGGTGATATAGAGCAAAAAGTTAATCGAGTCAATGAATATACGTTATAACGTGTGCTGAAGAGAGGACGATTAGCAGATGCATTTATATATATATATATATATATATATATATATA
>NW_012130118.1:1679459-1695028 GCF_000143395.1 Atta cephalotes | reverse complement strand
CAGATGCATTATATATATATATATATATATATATATATATAACGTCTAATTCGCGTAAATAAATACTTAATTTGTATATATATTAGGTGTACAACTTTGCTTCCGCCATTTTTTTTCCGAAATTCGAGGCTTTATTGTAAAAAACTGGTTATACATTTATAATTCAAAGTATTGTCCATCGCTGGCCACTACTTTCTCCCATCTTTCGGGTAGCGTACGAATCCCGCGTTGAAAAAACTGGTTATCTTTTGAGGCTATCCACGAATCGATCCAATTTTTTACTTCTTCATAAGACCGGAAGTGCTGGTCAGCCAGGCCGTGTGCCATTGATCGAAACAAGTGATAGTCAGAGGGAGCAACGTCTGGAGAATACGGCGGGTGGGGTAGGACTACCCATTTCAACGTTTCCAAGTATGTCTTGACCATTTTCACAACATGGGGTCGAGCATTGTCATGCTGCAAAATCACTTTATCGTTGTATTGCGGGCGTTTGTCTTTCAATGCTCGGCTCAAACGCATCAATTGCGTTCGATACCGTTCTACCTTGTATCAGAAATTAAGTATACTAAATCATTTATTTATGCGAATTACATATTTCACCACTAGAACGTTACATGAAATACAAATACATGAAATACAAACAAAGTAGCCAATAATTTATTCCTTTTTTTCACAAATTAGCCGAATTTTTCATTTTATTTTGAAAGATTGTTTTTATAATAATATAATATCCCTTATGAAAAAATACACCCAAGTGTTGGCGATCCGAAATGATAAATTATTTTTAAATTAAATTGAGTGTTAACTCTCACATAAACTTTCAACTTGAGGATTAATACTCAATTTGAATATTATTTCGATCCACTATGCAAGCAATTCTCAAATAGAACACAGAAGTCATGAGGACATCATGACCTCATTCGTCACTTATAAGTCAATTTTTAGGTAACAAATGACGTCATGATGATGTTCTGTGATTTAATTATGACTTAATTATGACTCTGTGTTCTACCCTTATAATGTTATAAGTTGTATATTTTTTAGTAAGGGATCGTACTCTTAAATACTGGAGACCATTATAATCGCACTTAATTGACACATATATTCTTACGATTTAATTAAATATCCGGATGATTATACCCATTCCCGTCGAACATAACGGTCGAGGTCGAGACTCTTCTAATTTCCCTCTTTTTTCGGTCATTGCGAGCAATATTTTTTTCATTCTTCATCACATTCGCTTCCTGGAGGAATGATTCCATGTCGCAGCTATCATCGTTGCAACTGTCGTCGATATCGCTGCACTTCTCGTCACACGTTGGCGCTTCTAGATTCTCATAAATCCAGCGCAAATTCTCATTTTCTCGATTTCCCTTCTGCTGCATAAATTTACCCATTTTCATATTATAAAATTTCATAACATTAAATATATGGCTATCTAATTTATTTCGCTAACGGGAAACCTGCGTTTATTGCATTGTCACAAAGAATTGCACCTTAATACGCTATATATATGGACCTCTTAAAAGCATACATTTATAAGCTATTAAATCATATTTTTACCTATACTGCAAAAAACAATTTATAAAATTAAAACAACTTCTTAATGCTATAAAATTGCATCTTTTGTATTTTGAATTTTAAAAGTGACTAAAGCAATAATATTATATTTGAAAAAGCAGTTTCTTAATTATTTGATGCGATTATTAATGCGACATTAATATATATATTTGTATTTGAAAACTATTATACATTAATTTATCAAATTGCACTTGATATTTGAATCTAATAGAAGTCTAATTTTATTTGCAGTTTTACCATATATGTTTTATTTTACTATTCAACTTTTTCGATTATAAGAATATTTTTATATTAAATAACATTCTATGATAAAATTTATATAAAATTTATATTTTACTTTATTATTTATATTTTACTTTATTTTACTTTTATCTTAATTTTTTTGTAAGGCTTTACAAATAGAATTTAAACATTACAATTATTTATGTCTTCTAGCTGCCGGAAAAATATCAAGATGATTCTGAGATCTTTCTTAAAACAATCATTATTCTCATATTTTATCGAGAAAAATGGTAAGATGAAATCTATTCACAAATGTTAAAAACACTCACACGTGCAAAATACTTCATTTGGGACAGAAATATGTACTATAGTATTCGACATTTAACGGTAGTCTCGGTCTACTATCAGCAGCCGTGACTCGGCTATCAAGAGTAAGTACCATAGATATAATTGCGCATTGGGATGCACTTACGCACTTACTAATATGATATTAAGTTAATTCAATAAAAACAGAGGCACGAGTCAAGCGCAATTAAATTTATAAGGCGAGTATCCAAGCCTAACTCAAGTTCTTCTTTGATGTACTATATAATTGACAGCATATATGTATACATTAATTATATATTTACAGCTGCCGTATGTTATATAGTATTTATATTTATAAAAAGCACTAATGACAATATCTGAATTTGAATACATTACATTATATCACACACGAACACACACACACACACACACACACACACACACACACACACACACACACACACTGCGCCAATTTTTTCGAAATAAAGAATAGAAAAAATAATGAAAATTAAGATCAAAGGAGAATCAATGGCTACTAAATTTTATTCATATAATAAAAGAAATAAAATATATTTTTCTTTGATAATATGACATTTATTTAGGACTCGATGAGGAATAAAGCTCATTATTTCTACATCAAACAGGAGGATCCATCAAGCTTCAGCTCAATCGCGCAAAACGCCCACTTACCTGGGTATTCTACGTTTATCACGCAACTGAGCTCGGTTCTTCTATAGTTCGTCGAATAAGATGACATGACGCCGACCTACTAACATCAGTCACCAGCATCGGCAATCTATATATGGATTCCTGGTGAAGCGAATTAAAAACGGAACACGCGCCTCCGAACACGCATGATCTTTTTTAAGATCTTCTTTATGGACTCATTAGGTGTTCTTGAAGAGGTCCGCTTTTTTGATAATATTCCTTCTCGAGAAATGATTTTTTAAATAGCACTGAACTCCGCATTAGCGCAATCTAACCTTGAATGGAATTATTATTAAATCAGTCTATATTTTCTGATAATTTATGTTATGTTTTTGCTATTTAGAAACTTTTCTCTTTAATAATCAACAAATTTAATAAATAAAAATATTTAATACAAATTTAATAAATAAATAAAAAAATAAAAATAGACAGTAAATATATTAACTTATTAATTTATTTAAAATATTATAAATATATAATTTTTTATGTACCAGGTGTATAAGCTTAAATCCGCTGTTTTTTAGTTAGAAAAACACATTTTTTTTTTCCTAGGAAGCAAAAACAAATTATTCAAAGTACCTCGCTAACTATACATTTTTCCCATCTTTCGGGCAATTTGTGTATACCACGCCAAAAAAATTCCTCATCTTTCGAAGCAAACCACTCATCAAGCCATTTTTGGACGTCTTCGTAAGAATCGAAGTGCCGCTCAGCGAGCGCGCTCGTGGCCCGCGACGAAAACAGGTGATAGTCAGAAGGTGCCAGGTCTGGTGAGTAAGCGGGATGGGGTAGCACTTCCCAGTTGAGTGTCTCCAAGTAGTTTTGGACCATTGTTGATGTGTGCGATGGTGCGTTGTCGTGGAGGAAAATCAGCTTGTCTTATCTTTTCCGATAATACGGCCTTTTTTCACGCAGAGCACGGTGCAATTTGATTAATTATTGATATGCTTTTCCTGCATATGCTTTTTTTTTAGCAAAAAACTAGACATGATTACGAAAGAAAAAATGTATGTGTTGTATGAAATTGCTGATGATGTGCACTGGTTAATGTTGACAGATGTCAAATACATAAAAAAAAGTGTGTTTATATGCCCAGGGTAGCTTTGTACGCTCACTAATGCCACCTATGAGCAAACAGCGGATTTAAGCTTATACATCTGGTATATTGTATATTTTTTCTTTCTCTCTCATATGCATATTATGTATATATGTATATATATATGTATATATTGTATATCATGTACGTATATATATATATGTATTATATACACAAGGTGTATATAATACATGATTCTATTTTATTTTAAACACTGTCAATTTTCTCTAAAATTATTGATGTATTAAGAAATATTTCAGATGACAGTGAAACGATTTTGATTTGTATTTTGTGTTGTTTTTTTTTCTAGATAAAGATGCCAAGAAGATATAAAGATCATCTTTTTTTTTAATGAAATCATATAATTTTTTCGTATAATATGATTTCTCTAATTATTCTACATAAAAGTACTAAAAGATAGAATTCAAAAAAATTAATCGTTTCCAAGATATAATACATATTTTATATTATTATTATTATACTTTAGTCTAGCAAATTTTAACATATAAAATATCTAATAAACTATTAATTCTTCAATATCTCTACTTTTTTCGGTCTGTAATAACGTTACAACATCGTTATATTTCTACAATAACGGTAACAAATTCAACCATTACTTATTATTTTATCATTACTTTAATCCTTTATTACTTTTATAATCTATTCAACTTAATCTATTTAATAGATCGCATTATTTTTAATTGACTAAAAATATTTCATGATTGAAATTTTTCGAATAATATCAAAAAATATTTTGTATAAAAATGTTCTGTATCATATATCAAGCTCCGATAATCATATTAGTATTAAAAATCTATAATTTATATTCCTATATGGATTTATATTCCTCATATCATGGATAATAAATAATGTATTAGTTTCAATCATTAAATCTAACTTCTATAATTAAACAATTCAACATATTCCATATTTTTCTATTAATACGATCTTACTCTATCACTATATAAAGAATTTATTGCCAAATATTTATTCATTAAATAATAAAAAAATGTTAAAACTCATCGATCTCAATGAAACTTGATATCCAAATTCTAAAATCTTTTTTTACAATGACTACAGATATAATCTAATAAATTTTCTACTATAAATATTATAGTTTTCAATCCAAGAGCAATAAATTCATGATGGAACCAATAGATAGCGTCAATTAGTTTAGCAAAAACCCCGCTATGTCATATTAGGTGCCTATCTCATAATAGGGGACTTTCTTCTATGTGTATATATATATATATATATGCATACATAGAAGACAACATAAATTAGAGTAATTGAACCAATTTTTTACCCTATGAAAAATTATTGGATGCGTAAATAACAGCAAAGAGAACCTATTGAATGGACATCCCAACCTTTTTTCATAAATCAATGTAAGGTAATGTTCATGTTTTTGTGGTTCTTTTCCATATTATTACGAAGATTAGATCAAGACGAATAATCAACTTTGATTGTTCGTTCTTGTCTAACCCACGTAATAGTATAGAAAAAAACCACAAAAATGTGAACATTATCCTAAGAAGTTTGGTATACGAAAAAGGCTGGGATGTCCATTCTAAATTTTTCTCTGATAACGTGCGAACTATTGGTCTGAGTGCGAAAATAGACACGTTTGATATTAATTGTGAAAATAGTTACAAGATTTTATTTTTATTATACGAGATATTAAAAATGTACCTTTTACTCAATATGCTAAACCAACGTATGATATATCTATCAAGCATCTGATCTGTATTGCTAATAATTATAGATGTAAGGTAATTTTCTCATAGAGCAAAAAATTGGTTTAACCAGAGAGAAATCTGAGAGAAGACATGAAGACCAACCTTTTTTCTGTAATAAGGGAACTTTTATTTAACCGTAATTGTATATGCGCGCACATGCATATAGAATTAATTACAGAGTAGTTGAATCAGAGAGAAACCTGAAAAAGAATATGAAAACTTTTTTCTTCAACTATAAAATGGATATAATAATATCCATTTATTGACCGTAAAAATCATACAATCAATCAATTTTTTTTATATTAAATAAATTTTTTTATATAAAATTTTATATATCTGTAAAAATTGATCAATCATCTTCGAATATTCCCTTCTTACCGCCGAATGAGAGGGGAATACTTGACTGTGATTAGTCAATTTTTACAAATTATGGCATACGGTTACGGTCAATATAAACGCTTCCTAACCGCAAAATGGCCGCGCGCACTACTGTCCTCTGAAGAAATGATGTAAATTACGCAATAATATCCATTTTTTGCGATGCTCTTGATGAAAATAAATTGCCGAAATCGCTTAAATAAAATCTATCAAATTAATAAAAATTTTAACAATTTATTTCCATCAGGAGCACAACAAAAAATGAATATTGTTATGTAATTGAAGAAAAAGGCCTTCATATCCTTACACACTACAAAATTATAATTAAAAAAAACGCTCTCTCTTTGAGAATTAATTTCTTTATTTTTCTAAGCGATTATCCGTCCATCCAATATCGTACCCCATTCACGGTGTTTTGACCATCATATGGGAACTGCAATCATATGGGAACTGCTGCTTCGATGATCCAAGAACACTGTGAATGTTAGTATAGCTGTGATATATCTCAATAGGACTTCACATTCTTTAGGATTGCGTGAAACATTTTTTTGACAAACTTTATGCGTTCAAAACATTATCCGAATGTCCCCATGTATCGTTTTATCCTTGTTGTCCAATGAAACAAGGATAATATAAAACACAGGGGCATCCAGATGATATTTCCAAACGCACTACAATATTAAAATATATTTCTTTCATAAATAAATCTTGAGGCGCATATCTATATTCAATATTTCAGCGTTAATTCTCAATCATAAAGATTAACATTCAAATGGCACTTACATTCAATTTTTAAAATGATACTCAAAGGTTATTAAGCCGTTTAAGATTTACTAAGTCATCTACTAAGTGTCATGAATAAACTACGATTGGGTGTTACCATTAAATTCGGTGTATGGTGTATATACCAAACTATTCACCGAATTTAATAGTCACACCCAACTAACACTCAATATTGAACGTATATCAAAGCAACACCGAATATTTATAGTCACTCAATTGACATTGATGCTCAACGCTTAAGTAAAGCAATACCTAATATTGATCGACATTCAGCTTTGATGATAAATACCTAAATTTGAATATTAACATAATAAATTGAGGATTTTTTTTTCGTAAGGCCCATAAGACTCCTGGGTCAATTTCCCATTGGGACTCCTATGGGAAAATGTCCCATGGACGCCACAAGGAATTTACAGCAGAGACAACCATTCATATCACAAAAAGAATAAGAATAAGAATAAGAATTTATTTATATTCAATGATATAAATAGAATAAAATGTGAGAGCCAAAATTCATATTTTATTTAACTCTTAATTTAAAAAATTGTACATACATAGATAAGAACTATTTTCAAAACGACTTTCTAAGGCCCAATTGCAACAATGTTACTTTGATTTAAGCATCGACGAGATACTATTAAAGAAGGTCGGCATGGAAGTTAGCGTGATTAATTACTTAAAATAATTTAAGTGATTAAGGCTGGATTGTTCCACTTTTCGGTAAACTTCAGCTCACTACCTTACTCTCTCTTACTCTTTTATGATCATATTCTTTTATTCTTTTGTTTATCTAACAGATAAATTATATGCTCCTATGCTCGAGTAACAATTGTTGAAGTATGAATGTTATTATTGTACACTTGTACAATAATAAAAAGGATAACCGGAATGAATATTGTATACGGTGTGCCTGCTTCTGCTTGGTTCCAACTACCTAAAGATAAGTTATGGGACAATGATCATAGATGAATAATAGATCTGTTTTCTGTGGCTGAACAATATATACTTTTGGAACTTAAAGTGAAATTAAGTATATATATATATTTAATATTTGTAGAAAACGAGAAAAAGAATTCTAATGCAGTCTAGTGTAAAAACAGAAAACAGACCATATATACAACGAGTTCGGTATTTCATAATAAAGGGATCTTTTCTCTACTCTTTTTTGAAGATTTTTTTACAATCCTTACAGTTGATAGTGCGGAAATATTTCATATTAAAATTTTATATATATTGCACTTTTAAAATATAGAGAAAAACCTCCTAAGCGCTTAATATGAGATAAGCGCTTAATATGAGATAGCGGCATTTTCGCTAATAAACGCTACCTATTGATTCCATCATAAATTTATTATTCTTAGATTGAAACCTATTTAGGAAAATTTATTATTAAATCGTATCTGTAGTCGTTGCAAAAAAAGATTTTAGAATTTGGATGTCTTTAAGTTTCATTAAGATGAGCTTTTAAACCTTGTTTATTATTTAATAAGTAAATATTTGACAATAAATTTTTTATATAATGATAAAGTAAAATCGTATTAATAAAAAAATACGTTATATGTTGAATTGCTTAATTAATTATTAAAAGTTAGATTTGATGATCATAAAACCGAAAGGTGTAAAAATCGTAATATGAGATATTTCTAATACAAAGTATTTCTAATACAGTATTTCTAATATAAAATAATCTATGCTCCTATGTGAAAATCATTGTTAAAGTATAAATATTATTACATAAATATTAGTACAATAATATTAGTACAATAAAAAAGAAATAAATCAAAATAAATATCGAGTATATCTGTTTCTGCGATGCTTGGTTCCAAAAGAGTCAACTAGGTATAATGCATCGCATACTCATTTTGCACGTGCACTGGCTGTTTATTTGTATTTTAGAAACATTAAATAAAATTTTTTAATTGCAATACTGATGTACTTTGCGTTTTATTGATAATTTCTCGGGACATCTCATATTAGGAGCACAATTTTTTGACGTTGCGTTTTGCTCATTTTTTACATTTCTTTAATTTATAAAAAAAATAAAATTTGAATTAAATTTTACATAACATTATCTCAAAGCTTATTAAAATGATCTATTTTTTTATTCTGCCTATAGATTTCTAGCATTTATCCAAAATAAACTTGGTATCTCATAATAGAGATTTCCTTTAACTCTACAGGCGCATAATATTATTTAATATTTTAAACATACTCTTAGAATATTAAAAGTACATTTAAACCTATTCAATGTGCTCTTTGTTTCTTGTTTTTTCCCTTTTATTTTTTTCTCTTTTGCAACTGTTTTTTTATCGACAATTGTATTTTTTGCTGCGTATTTCTTGTTTCTTTCAAAATTCATTAACTTTTATCTTGGGCGACATAAAAAACCAAATAAGAAGCAAAAAGATAAGATGTAAAAAAATAACAAAAAATAAGAAACAGGTAACAAAAAGCATATTGTAGAATAGGCTTTAATATTCTAAGATTGTGCTTAAAATATTAAATATTATGCGCCTGTAGGGAAATATTATATATACTGTTTATTTTTTATTACTTTTTTTACTTTAATGAATACGTTATCAACTTTCTATAATTATAATATTAAACAATAATGAATTTCAACATTATATTTATAAAATCACATAGAACTTTGGAAATTATTGTCAAAGTTGTATAAAATTATTGTGTGTGTGTTTCACTATATAAAAATTAAACATACTTATATCATAAAACTTTAATTTAGTCAAATATTAATTCTACTAAAAATTACATTATTTTATTGATGGATACTTCTAGGAAACTTCTAGGAAATAAAACTAAAATCTTGCAAAACAAATACGTTGTATTTTTTATATGTATGTATTTTATTTTTGTTTTAATTATTTATTAATATATAATTTTTTATATAATAGTAAATTAATATAGTATTAGGTATGGGAAAAAGTTTGTGGCGATTTTTTAGTAAAATTAAAGTATTTTTCTGAGAGTATTGAAATTAATTTATTTAAATCAAATATGCTTCATTATTTTCTATAATATTTTGCCATTTTTGGGGCAAAGCCATAATTTCGATAGAACTTCTGTGGTTTCTGATCGAAAAACTGCTTCAAGTGATTTTCACAGGTCTCTTTTGAAGCTAGCTTTACACCATTAAGAGAGTTCTACAGAGACCTAAACAAATGATAGTCTGCTAGGACTATACGGTAGATGCATTAAACTTCCCAGCCAAGCTCTCGCAATTTTTGCCGAGTCATCAAAGATATGTGTGGTTGAGCGTTGTCGTGATGGAAGACGACACCTCTCCTATTGATTAATTCTGGCCGCTTCCTCTCAATTGCTTGTTGTAATCTCTGCACTGTTCATACTCTGTTCACAGAGTAGACTTCGGAATTAAGTATTTGATTGGACGATAACAGCTCATAGTGAACGATTCCCTTCCAGTCCCACCCTACACACACACACACACATACACACACACACATACAACATCACCTTCTTCCTCGTCAATCCAGGTTTTGCGATTGCTTGCGCCTTCTCTCCTTTCTTTATCCATGATCTTTTTCTAGTTGGATTGTCGTAGGTGATCCATTTTTCATCACCAGTTATCATTCTCTTCAAAAATAACTCAATTTCCGTTTCAGTAGCGTATCATAAATGTTAATTCGGTCCATCATGTTCCTAACACTCAACTCGTGAGGAACCCAAACATCGAGATTCTTTTTGTATCCAGCTTTGTATAAATGATTTAAAACTGTTTTGTGATCGATGCCTAGTTTCCTGACAATCTCCACAGTGCTCACATGCTTATCACGCTCGACTTTTACCATGTTCGATTTCATCGAACTTTTCAGTGATTGGTCGACCGGAGCGAGGTTCATCTTTCACATCGAAATTTCCAGCATGAAAGCGAGCGAACCATTTCCGTGCTGCTGATTTTGATAGAGTTTATCGTAAATAGCGCAAATTTTTTCACAAGCCTGTGCAGCATTCTTGCCTTTATCGTAGTGATATTGCAAAATGTAGCGAATTTTTTCCTTATTTATTTCCATTTTCAAAATAAAATAATTTTTGATCCACTTCACCGATTATTTCAATCTTTTTCAGCTCAAAACAAAGGTTAAAATGTCACTTTTTAAACGCACATTTAGTGTTGCCGATGCGATTAGTAGTTGCCGACTGCTGAGCATTTAATGCCATCTAGCAGGAAAAACACCACGAACACACCCAATATCTTTTTAAAATTTTATTTTAAATATCTTTGATGTATGTTAGCTATGTTTATATTTTAAATATCATTGTTAGATATTTTTAAATTAATTTGATTTATAAATGAAAAGTAAGTTTCAACTGTATCTACTCTGATCAGATAAAATTATTTTCATACAAATAATAATAGTTTAAAGTGATTGTATAGAAGACTTGTGAGGAAGGGGGGGGGGGAGGGCAATCACTCGAAACGAGCACCATTTGATGGGGAAAAAAAATTACTGTACTGCTGCAGATAGCAATTTTTGAACAAGAATTTTTATTTCCTCACTGTGCACCGGTATTTAAAAATGAGTTGATAAGCGAAGTGGATATTAGTGAAGTAATAAACTTTCGTTTTATAATTAATATTTACTTGGTTACCTCCCGTTTTCTTCGGTTAAGAGATGCATATTATATTTATCTATAGTCCTTTAGTTTTTGAGTGAATTTCTAAATACTGGTTTTACACTATAATTGAAAATGTCGCTCCTTGTCTAACACAAGGAATTCCTTGTCTAGCACATATTAAAAGTATTAACTTTAAATGCAATTATCTTTTGAATATGCCTGGTTCCTCCCCCTCCCCTTAAAATGATATGTATAGAGAATATCATTAACTTTAAATAATAAAAAATAAAAAAGCTTCAAACAAATCTCAAGAAAAGTCATTATGCGATACAACCATTTTAATAGGTACACACAATCATAAAATACACTAGAAAAAGAAACATAAATTTATCAACATTATAGTATACGTTACAATAATTTATCCAGATAACATTTATGTTACATAAGATATCTAAAAGATGTCTTTCAGATATCTTATGCAACATAAATGTTTTCTGGATAGATTTCATTTCAGCACATATTGGACTAATATTTAATATTAAAAAAATAAAAAGTAATTATAGAATCAATTGCTAGTATGTAGTTATTAATTTCAAATTTCCAAATTCCATTTAATTGTAAACATTAAATTTGAGATAATTGCTCTGAGAAATTTATTCCTACAAAAACTCATAAAATGCCAGAAACCACAAATGGTCTTACACTTTACCCTTTTATTAATGCTTATGCTGCTTTTATCAAAGATAAAGTCCTTCAGAGTTTACCGTCGTTATTATACTTGCAGAAAATATAGCAGTCGATCGAATGTAGCACACTTCGACCATATTTTAGCGTGAGATTATTGAATTACAGCAGAGCAATAATGATTTTAAGATACATATAAGCATTTCCCTTTGTGGAAAATCGCGCAATTTTCGCTGCATGATCGTGAAGTGATAATCAGCTAACTTTATATTCATAGATCATGCAGTTTTTATGACATAATTGTCAATCGATACAAATCAACTCTCGTAGACTTATTAATTGTCAAGAAGCGGTTATAAAAAATATAGAGGAAAGTCTCCTATTATGAAATAGGCGCTTAATATAAGATAGCGGCGTTTCTGTTAAACTAATAGATGCTATCTATTCCACCATGAATTTATTGCTTTTTGAAAACTATTTAGTAGAAAATTCATTATTAGATGCCTGTAGTTATTGTAAAAAAAGAATTACGTATAACACAATTTGCAAAGCTGCTCAAGAGATTTTGTTTTATTCATAAATACGTAGTATGGCAATAAAGTTTGGTGAATGTTATGATAAATATTAGGTGTACAACTTTACTTCCGCCGTTTTCCTATAGATGGCTTTAGCGATAAGTGGTCGAAATAAATAGATCATAGACGTCATACAATAAACTTGGGCATCTGTCAACATAACCCCATAGAAACATTAGTCGATTTGTGTCTGCATCATAAAGTTATTCTCGATTGAAAATGTCAGTTTACGAGCCAAATTCTCATCATTTGCGGGAGGTTTTAATTTTTTGCTTCAATATGAAGAAATCTGTGAGGATCTGAGGATCATCGAATGCTCTCAAATACTTATGGTGAGGCCGTTATTAGTGAAAGAACGTGTCGTGAGTGGTTTCAATGCTTCAAGAACGGTGATTTTGACGTCCAAGATCATGCTCTGTATTTGGTGGGATCAGCTCGGCGTAGTGTATTATGAACTGTTAAAACCAACTGAAACAATCACAGGCGATCGGTATCGAACGCAATTGATGCGTTTGAGCCGAGCATTGAAAGACAAACGGCCGCAATACAACGAGAGACGATAAAGTGATTTTGCAGCATGACAATGCTCGACCCCATGTTGAAAGTGGTCAAGACATACTTGGAAACGTTGAATGGGAAGTCCTATCCCACCCGCCGTAATCTCTAGACATTGCTCCCTCTGACTATCACTTGTTTCGATCAATGGCACACGGCCTGGCTGATCAACACTTCCGATCTTATGAAGAAGTAAAAAATTGGATCGATTCGTGGATAGCCTCAAAAGATGACCAGTTTTTTCGACGCGGGATTTGTACGCTACCTGAAAGATGGGAGAAAATAGTGGCCAGCGATGGACAATACTTTGAATCATAAATGTATAACAAGTTTTTTACAATAAAGCCTCGAATTTCGGAAAAAAACGGCGGAAGCAAAGTTGTACACCTAATATATACCACTTAGGCACGATTGCATCAACGTTACTTTAATTTTAAATTAGACTTAAAATTGTATCTGCCTCATTTTAAAACCGAAAGGAAGGAACAGATAGAAAGAATTTTAAGCCTCGCTTAAAATAACGTAGTGTTGGTACAAACTTAATTAATATATAAGTGACCTTTAATGTCTTTCCCCTAAGTAATCCCTCGGTCCTAAAAATAATATATTCTGACAATGTGTTTATAGGGTAGGTTTGTACAACTTGAGGAAACTTTCTTTGTTTCTTGTTATCACACAATCTCAAGTCATCTCAAGTCAGTCTCAAGAATACTCAAATTATAATAATATCATAAAGTATCATTATGACCTGTTGTAATAAGTTCATTTTTAAGTATTAAATGACATTATGATATGATTCTATAATGATATATGATTCATTATAACTTAATTAATTATGACTTTATGTTCTAGGATTTTGATTCAAAATCCTATGATTCAAAATGTGTACGTTCTTGAATCAACGTTGCATTGACATTTCACTGAATCACTCTCCCCACATCTCCGATCTTGCTCCAGCAAATTTCTTTTTGTTTCCTAAATTAATGAAAGAAATTCGATTTACAAATATTTTCAACATACAGAACTATATAAAATAAGATTTAAAGCGATATTCAAAGATGATGATTTTTCACAAAGTTCCCGCAAACTATACAAACATTATCAGAAGTGTATTATCATTTTTATATAATATTAATTAAGTGTTTATTTTTCATTTAGTTTTCATAAAATTCATCGAACTTTATTATTACACCACGCGTGTATATTTGATTTTACCATTGTATTGAGAGTACAAATTAATTCGGTCCGTTTCCCTAAAGATGGCTCCAGCTGCTATGAATGGTTCATAGTAACATCTGATTTTGGCGGTTTCAGAGAGGTTAAACATCTGCTAATAAATTTCGCTTTGAGTTTCATACAAAAATCTTGATTTTTACTATGTTTAAAATGTCGAATTTTGTGTTAACCAAGCAACATTTGCGGAAGGTTTTGATTTTCTGTTTTAATTGGAAGAAAAGTGCGGCTGAAGCCCATCGAATGCTTGTCGAAGTTTATGGTGACACTGCTCCAACTGATAAATCATGTAGGGAATGGTTTCGACGTTTCAAGGATGGAGATTTCAGCGTTGAAGATAAGCCTCGCTCTGGACCAAAAAAATTCGAAGACAAAGAATTAGAGGAATTACTCGAAGAAGATCAGAATCAAACGCATGAGAAGTTTACAGAATCAATGAGGGTAATTCAACAAGCCGTTTCTGTACAATTGAGAGCCATGGGAATGATTCAAAAACAAGGAAATTGGATGCCTTATGAACTGAAACTGAAAGAGACGTTGAAAGGCGTTTTTTCACTTGCGAACAGCTGATTCAAAGACAATAGAGAAAAGGTTTTTTGCATCGGATTGTGACTGGAGAAGTGGATATTCTATGACGACTCCAAGAAAAAAAAATACTATGCTAAGCGATCAATCGTTGCCATCGACTTCAACATCAACATCAAGGCCGAACATTCATGGTTCAAAGATCATGCTCTGTATCTGGTGCGACCAAAAGGGTCTTGTTTACTATGAGCTGCTGAAACCTTGCGATTGCATTACGGGCGATCGGTATCGGCTATAATTGATTCGTTTGAGCTGTGCATTGCGAGAAAAACAGCCGGAATACGAGCAAAGACATGATAAAATTATTCTTCTTCATGAAAACGGCCTCACGTCACTAAAGTCGTAAAAAAATATTTGGAAAATTTCAAATGGGATGTTTTACCGCACCCGTCGTATTCTCCGGACATTGCTCCTTCTGATTACTTGTTCCGTTGGAACAAGTTTGTTGTTCCGAAGGATGTAGCAAGTCACCGATTCACTTCTTTCACAGAAATCGAAAATTGGCATCTCCAAAATTGAATCGCCTCC
>NW_012130118.1:1668350-1678440 GCF_000143395.1 Atta cephalotes | reverse complement strand
TTAATTGATCTGTTCATTCATTTTGTTTTGAAATAAATACATTTTTGAATACAAAAATACGAACCGAACTAATTTGTACTCCCAATATTTGAAGATCTTTTTTTATTAGAAAAAATGCGCAAACTAAAAAATTCAATCATTACATTTTCTACAGATTAATTAATTGTAGAAAAAACTTTAGACAATTAATATTATGAATGATAAAGTATATTTTATAACAAAGAATGCAATAGAATTGCATTCAGGTCAACGACGAGCAAAGGAATGGTATTGCTATATATATTTAAAAGTCAATATATAAAAAAATCAATGAAGTTTTGATTTACAAAAATCTTCTTTATACAGTCGTATATTAATTACATAAAATTTATCAATATAAAATCGCAAATTACATAATTGAAATGGTCAGAATAAATTGTCCTTCACCTGTCACGCTCTTTCAACTTGACGTTTCATAATCTGATTGTGATTTTAATTCTTATTCATAATTCTCCATATTAATTACGTAATTATAACAGCAAGATGCATTGGAATTATCATTACGATTAAGGTTTCCATTCTCGATCATCACACACTCTATATTGTTTCGAGAGCATCCTGCCCAAGTTGAAATCCTACTTTCTCAATCTTTTTCAATTCCAATTAAACCTTATAAATCTGTTTTGATACTTAAACAATCAATAATAGGACCTCTTTTAATATTACTTAATCTACAGCTTCTAAGAAAATTTCTTTTGAACCTAAAATAGGAAATTTTCCAATAACTGTCATTTACATGCTTAACATAAGAACTCAATTCATGAGATTAGAATCTATTATAAATCTCTAGAGTCTATAACATACGTTCTAATAATTATTTATTATAAATTTTTAGAGTCTACATGTGTCCTAAAATTAAAGTTCAAAATAGAAACAAAATTTCGATTATATTTATATAATTAATGTGGAGCATAATAATTAATATTATGAATAAGAATTAAAATTACAGTCAGATCATGAAATGTCAAAGAGCAGAGGCTTGAGAAAGCAAGGGAACAAATGACGGACAATTCTTCTTTCATTCTGACCATTTTAATTATGTAATTTGCGATTTTACAAATTTTATTTTTTGTAATTAATATGCAACTGAAGAAGATTTTTGTAAGTCGGAATTAATTTCGCTGATTTTTTTTTATAAATTGACTTTTTAAATTAAATTTATGTATACAGTGACTCGCATTAATATCATAATAATAGAAAAACTATTATTTTCGAAATATAGTTTTTATAGGATTAAGAAATTTATGATTTTTTAATCATTGAAAACGTTCATTATAAATGTAAAAAACATTAATTTTGTTTATTTAACTAATGTAGTTTTCAATGTAAAAAATATTAAATAAATTAATCCTTAATTTTAGAATTGCAAAAATATTCGGACACTCAATATATTTTATATTTACTGACCTTCGGAAATCAAGTTAGTTTATTCTTTGTTTACCATGAAGTAAATCATATAAGATATGTGACTTATTACATGTTGAATTGAATGAACTTAATTTCCCCAAGATCATAAATTAACAGTGAAAATGAGACATAAAGGCAAAAATAGTTCATTTGATAAACATCAACTTATTATTTTTCATTATGAAAAAGACAAATCATATCGAGAAATTGGTAAATTAATAAATTTGAGTAAGAGTAGCAGATATTGTAAAAAGATATTGTTCGTGAAGATCGCATTGAATCAATACCTTAGAAAGGACGTCCAAAATTATTTAACTCACGGAATAAACGTAAAATTATTAGGAAAATAAAAGTAAATCCTGGATGAAGTGCTACAAAATTGACCTCAGAATTATACGAAGAGACTAAGGTACAAGAAGGTACATTTTGATTCATCGAGCATTAAAATGATTACAATGATAGAGTTGCTTGTAAAAAGCCGTTCATAAATGAGAATCGGAAGAAAAGATTAATTTTCGCCAAGGAATTTATTTCTAAAGAACAAATATGATAGAATGATGTAATATTCGCTGATAAGAGCAAATTTAACATTTCTGAATCTGACGGACGGAAAATGATATAGCGAAAAGCAAACGAAGAATTCAAACTGAAAAAATTTGGAGCCAACCACCGTGACACACGGTGGAAGTTTAATGGTTTGGGGTTATATTTCAAGTAAAGGAATGGGTGAATTAGTTTTCAATTTTTGACGGAATTTTGAATAAAAATAAATATTTAAGTATTCTAAAAGATAATTTAATAAAAAGTGCTAATAATATGAATATACGAGATAGTTTCAAACTTTATCAAGACAATGATCCAAAACATAAGTCGCGAATAGTGCAAGAATATTTATTATACAACTGTTCAAAAGTAGTACATCCTCCACCATAGTCACATCAGATTTAAAGTCCATAGAAAATTTATGGAATTTATTAGACCGTAACATTCGGATTATACCTACAAGATTAAAAGAAGAACTAAAATTACGATTAAAAGAGAAATAGACGCGCATCATTATTTAACAAAAATTATTTCTAACATATCTAAACGTTTGCAGCTTGTTATTAAACAAAAAGATTATCTAACAAAGTATTAAAATTATTATCATTTCGTTTATAGATATTTATAGATATTTATATCTTATTAAGTGTCCGAATATTTTTGTTAAGTGTCCGATATCAGAATTAAGCAAAATTCTGTCTATAGTTGAATATATTCGAAACTGTACCATATAAATAGTAATTATAAAAAGAAAATTTATATTTCTAATAACTATAATGAATTTTTCAATTTAAAACAAAAGCCATAAATTTCTTACTCCAACAAAAATTATGTTTAGAAGGTATAATAATTTCTAAAATATCATGATGTTCAAATATTAATGCGAGTCACTTTATATATATATATATGCGTGCATGCGCGCGCGCGTGTGTACATATATAAAACAACCATGTTTCCTCGTCTTTGGCCTATTATTCTTTGTTATCAATGATAATTAGCTTATACATTAGATATGAGAAAAAGTTCGTGGCGTTTTTCCCGTTAGATGTAACGGGAAAAACGTCACGAACTTTTTCCCACACCTAATATTTTATAATTTCAATTTTTGGTAAATGTCTTATAAGGTATTATTGTTTAATCAATAACAATTGCATAGTATCAATCAATTTTTTAAATAAGAGAAAGACAGAGAGAGAGAGAGAGAGAGAGAGAGAGAGAGAATACAAAACATACACTGTGGAAAAGGCATACTTTGCATCAGTTTTTCGGTAGCATTCAGCATACAGATTAAATATTAGGTAAATAAAATAAAAATTATATTTAGTATAAAAAAACAAAAGTATAAATATTCTTGAGACTTCCTTTCTATATAAAGATTATGCGCGGCAACTGCAAGATTCACGAAACGTTGGCATTTCAAGAATGGATCTGGACACGGAAGAAACCCGCGAAACGCATAATCTTTAAAAGTATAAATGTTACGAGCACTATAAAAAGTTCTTATATTAATTTATAATAACCTATAAAATATAAAAAAATACATGTATATAAATTGGTTATAGACAGTCATAGAAATTATTAATATCAGGAATTAAATGTATTAAATAAATATGCTGGAACTATACTCTCTTATTTCTTCCTTGTAGTCTGTAAGGATGCAAAAGATCAATTTCATTGAAGCGTTGACTCAAGCGACATCCACAAAGAGAGCAACTCCATGACAGTGTCTACTATTACCATACTGTCGATGGATAGCTCTCTTCATAGCGAGCGCTTTATTCTTAAATTTTGAATTTTCTTTCCACGTTTCTCTCCTCGTCTGACATTTCCTTGATAAAATAAAAATAATAATAATTAATAATTATATTATACACACATAATAAATTATATTAATATTATAACTAATAATTACTCATGTGAGTATAATTAATCATGTGAGTATTGTAATCTTTATTCTTAAAAAATCTCGTTCGCAAATATTGAAAAAGAGTAAATAACCTAAAACTGCTAGTAAATATTTTAAGATTAATGACAACTTCTAACGACGTAAAGTCAATATTTCGATAACAATGACTTATTGTAATATTAAAAATTCACTTACATGAAATCTATTTGGAATTAATAATGATTCTTTCTTATCTATTCGCATCTTATTTAAGGCGTCACTATAAATTTATCTGGTTATAAATAAAAAGCTATCAATGTCTTAATCCTTACACTACTAAGTACAATTTGATGCCTCATTCGTATTAACGGGGGCACTAGAATCCATCCGTTTTTTTCATCTATTCAGGATGATAAAAAAATTTCTAAAAATTTATCAATATACTTTCAACTTTTTAGAATAAACATTGGCATTTCATTTTGGAAAATAATAAAATGTAGTAATTATCGAAAGACGCAAAGAAATTTGTACGAACAGGAATCGTTCAATAAGTGACTTCTTTAGTAGAGTAAGGTTAATATTTAGATAAGCGTCTTACACATTTACTTTGCTTTTGTATATAAGTAGAATATGTTTCATGTATTATTACATCTGAAAAAATGTTTTTTTTTGTTCGAAATATATATATTCATCACTAATAATAATTTGTAGTATATAATGTATGTATAACTTATAATATGTGTTATACGTATATTATTTTTTTATTTTTTTTTTACAGAAATTCTCTTTACATCGTATGCTGAAAGTCACTTTCTCAAAGAAAAAAGTTTGCTAATAGCCATAGTAAATTTTGCGATAATTGTTATCGCGTGAAAGTCATTATATACGCAATGTACGGCAATAGCATACATTGCGTATAATGACGCGAAAAACTTGGATAAACTGATCAGCAAGATTTTAACTTGTTAGTGCACAGAAAAATAGCTGAATTTATCCATAATATATATTTATTCGTATAAATATATTTATTCGTATAAATATATATTTATTCTATAAATATATTTATATAATATTTACTCCATAACTTTAATATAATTAAATATAGAAGCATAGAATTAAAAGTAACATATTAAATTATTATTTGCAAAACAAATAGCACAAATTTAATAGTAAAAATATTATATTTGACTATTTTAAACGCATATTATATCAACGTCAGCAAAACTCTCGACAATTGCTTTGGGAAAGTGAAAGATTTTTCTTCAAGATTTTTTATATTTAAATTAACTTCCAATTTTTGATTTTCAACTCTCAACTCTCAATTTTTAGTTCTGTTTCAATTCTTTTTATACTCATTTCTCAATCTTCATTGTATATATTTTAATTATTTTTTTCAAAAGCCAATATTTTCTCACACATACGCACACGCATGCGCGCGCACGCATGTATATGTCAAGTACTTATTATTTTATTATTTTATTATTCTTCTGCCTTTAATTTAACCTCTCTTTGTATCTTAATTTTATTAATATTTAAATAATATTAATATTCATACATACACAATATACGGTGCTGAGATGCGTTTGCTACGCAACTATAACTTCTCTGTTCAACTTCTCTGTTCATTTGCGAAACTCATATATATTTCAGCTGCATTTGTAACACATCGACCAATATTAGCGTTTTGCAAGCAATAATTCGCCGCAACTCAAGGAAGGACTTAGGAGCAAGGAGGCAGTCCCTGACTTAGCGGCATGACTCGTTATCGGAAAGGTGCGAGGAGTCTCTTCCTCTTTAGCGTGCCGCCATCTGATTGCACTGCAAACATAACTGCTCCGCTACTAGCTCGTGCCATGACTCATTAACACTTCCTTTTGGCCACTCAACAATAGGTACCGTGAAGCAGGAAAAAAACTGCAGTTCGATGTCCCCTAAAATTTATCGTTAAATTAGATAGTAGTCTTTCATGTATAAGTTCATCTTTTTTTAAGGTAGAAATAATGATTTAATCTAAGATACATAGGCGAATTTATAATAATTTGTAGTAGTTTCTAACTTCCAGTTTTCTCGATTTTTCATCGCAACAGTTCTATAAATCAAACGATTATGAATATTTAAATTGGATGTTAAAAAAATTGATTACAGATATTATAACGCATATAGTGCAGTGATAGAAAGAGATAATCTACTTTTTTATACGTTCTTTCTTCCTATATAAAAGATTGACATCTTTATGAATTAAGATTGATCGTGCTTTTCATTCATTTTGGTGACAATGAATGTGAAATCACAAAATAATGGTTGCAAATATATTCGGTGCTTGTAAGATTCCAGAGTCGCACTAACTTAGTATCACCCGTAATTAACGTGCTTCAACTAATCCATGTACAAACCTGTATGACATAAACGAACGTCATAACGAAGTGAGATCGTTCTATGTTTTATTTACTCAGATGACATTTTCAATGCGGTTATAAGCAACTACTTAAACAGCCGTTGATTCGGTAATTGCAACGCAAAAGATGTTGAAATTTGAACTAGAAATTGCTTTTCTTCGCATTTTTAATAGATTCCTATCCTAAGAAACTAGTATGAACAGAAGTATAAAAGGCAATTAATTATATTCACTTTAATAATAGATTATATGTATAATTTTTATAATAAAAATAAGATTATTTATAATTGATCATTAAAATATTGTTAATTAGATGCTCTCTAATATAAAATAGAATAATTATACAAACAACAGTGTGTTTTACTATATGTATATGGAAAGTAAAATTCTTTTATCTTATAATCTTACATTAGATATAAAGTTCTTTTTTTTAGATTTAATGTCACATTCTGTACAAAGACTTCATATTTAAGCTATGAAAGTTCTAAAGGCAGTTAATAAACTATTATTAATAAAAAAGTCACCGCGTTTTCTATCGCTTAATATATCGCGCGATGAAACGTACGAGGTATCGTCTTTGATAGTTGTGATTGCACCTTATCAGCTGGCGATGCGATAAGGTGATAACGAAGCGAGTCATTCCAATATTACCAAAAATCCTCAGCAACCTCGGCGATAATTCCCGAGTAGTAAATTTTAATAAATTGCACGCACACAAACATAATTCCTCGCTCATCGGCGGCACACGTATCCCGCGACTGGTTTTCAATAGCTTATACATTAATTACAACCACGTTAATTTACAAGTGGCTAAACATCCCGGTAGTTTACACGTTTTTATTACGTAATCGATTTTAGTCTAAGTCAACTCACAGTCAACGTATTCTTTTCCTTTTGCTTGGTAGAAAGAAACGTGTCCTTCCATTTGTAGAAAACGAAAGACTGCATTTATTTGAGAAAATAACAAAGTAATACGTGGCTGGATATGTATTGCTGGATGTTGTTAAAAAATAGTCAAATCAACATCTCTGTTACTAAAAAGGTGCAATCTACGTTACATATTACTATCTAGACGTGATATTATCGAAACGGTTCCATAATACGATACAATCACCGCTAAAAGTTTCGATTGATGCAATACTCTATGCAACTAATAAAGTTTATGCGAACGTTTACGACGAAATCTTATCTTAACTGACAAGTTAACTGACAAATTTTTTAAGAGATTCGCAAATACTGTCGTAAAATTGTTCGACTATGAAATAAAAGAAGTAATAAAGCGAAGTGTAGAGCGAAACAATTTGATAATGCGAATTACGTCGCGCTTATTCTATTTAAAAACTGCAGTTAATTGTAATCATGTACTTGTAATGTATGTGTTTTTACTTATGGAAATTACAATTTAATTAGAAAGAGTATATGAATATGTAAATAATGATAAATAATCCCTTAATCAATCAAGTAATTAATTAATTATATGTTATATATAAAATATAAATTATGTATTATAAATATAAGCGTATAGATATTTTTTTATGTGTGCAATGGAACTATAAATACCAATAGTTCTAACGCTGTTAAATTAAAAAGACATTATTGTATAAAATAATTATATTATATGCTAGAGATTATTAATGTCGTATTTAATCTTCGGCTATTAATAGGTCATTTGAATCCGAAGCGAAAATTTTTAGACGTTTGCATAATCTATACAAGTGGTTAAAGTTCTTATTCTAAATTACTGGTAAAAAAAATTTTGAATTTTCCTCTATCAATCATTATAAGACGGAGGATCACTTACATTTTGTACTTTAAACAGGATGCTTTATTATTTAACTTACAATTTTATAGATGTAATTTTCGTATATGTATAGCTGAAGGTTAAATAAATTTTGATCATTAAAAAAATACTTATTTTTATAACATATAATTTTTTAAAACTTTCTTTACAGCGTTTTTGAATGCAGTGAATTTTGAAGCCTACTCAACAGGGTACCTATCATGTTAGAATAAATTCTGATCGAAATTATTTCGTTTTCCCTAGAAAATACAATAGAAATCTAGGAAATAATTGAAAAATTCCAATCGAAATCTATTCCGATTTTTTCCACGGTAGATGCCCAGATCGCTTAACACGATAGTACCTTCGATCTAATGAAGAATCAAAATAGAGCATGTGATCATATTAATCTAACCTAGATTGAGTTCAAATCCACTGCACTTGACTAGGTAAATAGTAGAAATCGAATAATCGATATGTTTTCTATTAATTCTTTCTTTCAAAGAAAATTTCTATTATTTACAATTGTAATTAATTGTATTATTGTTATTTATTTACTTTTTTACCATTTTGGATCGTCATTGTTTTTATATATCTATAACTCTTATATATCTATAACTTTTTTTTAACAAAAAAATTAAATTAAAAAATTAATACGTATATACATATAGATTTAGGGTGCAGTCTATTTACTACAAATGCTTTGAAGTTATATCGTAGTTGTAATTACATATATTTATATCTATGAATACATGCATATATATATATATATATATATATATATATATATATAGAGTTTATAGTTTTGCCAAATATATTTATTCTATTTCCATTGTCGCACTTTAATATTTAATGTACACAACTTACAATAATTCCTGTCTGAAGCGTCTAGAACAGTAACTTATATTTTGTGACATTTTATAAAATAAAAAATTGCACTTTGATCAAAATTTATATGACAGAAATATAAATTTCATTACAAATAAACACAAATAATACAGTTTTATAAAAAATTAAATTATAACTATAATTCCTGCAGTTTCTTTATTTCAAATTAGTTGATCTACTAATAAATTATTCTAACAAATTCCAACTATAAATGATATCAAAAATTGAAATAAATAACCAAATAAATTTTATGAATTATGTACAATGAGTATACATATGTTATGAGTGGAAATAAAATAGACTAAAAATAAATTTTTGTCAGGTAATAAAAATATTATTTCTTATACTACATTTGAAAAGTCGAAAGACATTTTAATTTTAATTTTTTTTTATGTATATGTTAATATAAATTTATTGAACACAATTATCTTTTTATGCATTGAAAAAAAATATAGTCAATTTTAATAAATATTTAGTTGAATATTGCTAACTAAATATTTATTAAATATATCTTTATATTTAATAAATATTTAATTTAACAATCATTTTTTTTACTGAACAATATTTACTTACTAGTAGTAAGTAAATGTTTAGTTGGCAGTATTGAATTAAATATTTATTAAAATTAACTATATTTTTTCTCAGTGTGTGAAATAGATATTATAATTGTAGCTAAGCTTAAATTTTGATGGCAGATCGAGCTTTGTATTTATTTATAAATTATTAAATTTATTCATTATCGATCATTTTGATTTTTTCTTCGTTGAATAATAATTAATCATAAAAGCTAAAGTAATGAGTCATTGCAGACTGCAAAGCGACATGTAAAATTTTTTAAATTAATTTTTTAAATTAATTCTAGCACTAAAACAACTATTTTAGTGTTCTCTTTTACTAATTTTACTATATCATCAGTTAATTTTCTTATAATCGATATATATACAATCACAATAGAAATTAAAAACACAACAAAATACAATTTATTGGAGGCAAGATAGTCGATATTATATTATATCATTGATATAGGTATGTATATATATATATATATATATATATGTTATGTGCATGCATGCGCGCGCGCGCACGTGTGTGTGTGTGTGTGTGTGTGTGTGTGTGTGTGTGTGTGTGTGTGTGTAGTAGTAGTAGTAGTAGT
>NW_012130118.1:1656208-1668330 GCF_000143395.1 Atta cephalotes | reverse complement strand
AAAAAAGAAAGTAGTCTCTACTCGTGTATATTACGTGTCGCGCGCGCGCGTGTGTGTGTGTGTGTGTGTGTGTGTGTGTGTGTGTGTGTGTGTGTGGTGTGTAATACTTGAAAAAATGTAAAGATAAAAAATTAATGCATTATTTCTGTTGTTCAACTTTTGTTACATAAAATTACTAACAATAATTTGTAACAGCAATTTGTAACACAAGCTTGAAAATTCTATCTCTTTACTCACGAAAGAAAAAATTAGCCGTGTTAAGTGTAATCCCTTCGATATTTCAATCCAACATGCTTTTTTATGAATAAAACGCAATAATTTCCTTTTCACTTTAACGCCGTCAAATATTATAAATTAGTCGTAATTAATTGGCTCTGGTCTCGGTAAAAAAATACTTCGATAACGTTAGGGTTGGCACGTAGATCCCTAAATTAACATTTCCATAGGCAGATGAGCGATGCGACCTCGCAACTATACGTTACATAACGAAAAATAGAGCGTACGTTTCGTATTGCTCCGCGAGCGCGCGATTGTTCTTTCAAATTTGCACATGAAAAGACGAACTGACGACTGAGTGAGAAAATTTATTTTTAAAAAGAACAAGTACTTATATACTGGTCGTGAAATCGAAATATATTTCATAGAAAAGCCGAAGATACAACCGATCTTATCGTATGTCGATCGATAAATTTATCTTTATCTCGAAATCAATTCTCACACTTGCCAAATAATATAAAAATGTCAAAAATATATTAAAAACTATAATATTTGAAAAAAATTAGAATGTCTCGATTTTTATAATTGTTTATAAATTTATCCACCCGCTTCGGTAATTGAGAGATTTCCGAATCGTCGTACATACCATTTATTTCGATGCATGAAATCAATCTCGATGATTATCGAAGTCGACCCATCTGGCTTACCTGCGGAAATCCAATCAAGCCGAGCGGAATCTATTTCTGCGCTGCGACACATTCTGGCAAACCTCCGAATAACCTCTGATCCTAACGATGATGATCTGCACGATACCTAACGAGGGCGCCGATCGCGATAAGGCGAAAAATTTGCGACAAACGACTTGATGGAATGAACAAACGAAGGAGGTTCAAGAACGAGTGACGTGGATGTCTCACAGCGTCGACTCATATACTCTATCCGCGCCAATCTGACGTCACAGGCGCGTTTCTTATCAGTCAGGAGGTCCAACACCTGTAAAGCCCACACCTGTTGGCAGTGAGCTTAAGTGCCGTCAGAAACACGCCCAACTTGTCCGACGACGACGACGACGACGACGACGACGACGATAATGATGACGGAAGTTTTTTCGTGGAGAGTTAGCCACAAATTGCTAAAATGCATCCGGTATTTGATATCGCATTAGTAACGTCAGATCCTCATTATTTTAGATGTTGAAATGTCTAATTTTTTAACATTTGAATAATATTAATTCTCCAACACCTTAAAAAAGTTTTATTATTTTTACAATTCTCTAATATCTTCAACTTTAGAATTTTTACAATTCTCTAATATCTCAAATTTTATAATTTGTAATTGGGCAAAAGTAACAAGGAAAAAGTAAAACGTTTATAGTTTAAGTCCATTTAAAATTTTTAAGAAATGACCTAAGATGCCTTATATCGAAGCACTATGGGTCATATATAAAAAGTAGATTTATTAAAAAAAATAACAATGAAAATTGAAAAAGAATTTTGAATTAACTTACACAGTCTTAACATAATCAATAAATATAATAAAACAACTACACTAATAACTATAACTATAACTATAACTATAGAATTAAAAAATTCATAAACCTATAAATATATTGATCAGTAGTAAATATAAATATTATAGCTGAATATAAAACTTATGAAGGGAAAATAAATTAATTACTATTATAGGTTTATAAGCTGCCACTTTAGCACATACATATATTATAGTTTGTATTGCTTTATTGTTCTCTTATGATTATTTAGTGTATGATCCATGATGCCCCAAATACTCTTAACACGAAAAACGGTGAAATATATATATCTAAAAAAATAAATGATAGATATAATTATTTGTAATGTAATAAGATGAGAAAATACACAGAAACTTATAACTGATCTTCAATATGTATATTCTTTATTATAAAAATTATTAAAGCATTATTAAGTTAAAAAATTACTTTCGCAACACAAAAATCATTAATATCCTAAGACAATGGAATTTAATCATTATACTATTAGGTACAATTAAAGCATAGGCAATAAACTAAGAATATACGTATTATATTGGTTATATTAATCTAAACACTTTGGATTACCTGGACCTTATAAACAGTCAATGACCCATAGTATTCCGTCACTCATGGTACCCCGATCTCCCCTATATACATACATACAGCACATGTACATATATATTGTATATAATGCATACGCGCGCGCGTATATGTGTATATCCATGTACACATATTAATTTTTTATTAAAAAATACCTTTGTAAAAATTTAAATGCATTGCGTTAAAACTTGGTTTTACAAATATCACATCTATTCAATATTTTTAGTAATTTGAATGAAAATCTTCAATTAATAAATATCATTTATTTTGCATATTACAATAGACAAATTATGTGATTATTTTTTATGAAATATTTCATCTTTTTAAATGGATATTTTTCACTTATGTGTGTTTCTTTCTTTTTATTTCTTAGGAAAAATTAAATTCCTATACTCTCAACCATTGATTATTTTGCATAAAAACAAGAATTATAAGAGGCTATATATAAGCTGGAACTTGGTGTTTGTCACTGTGGTCAGAGTAGTAGAAAATACATTTCACATTACTTACTATTGATGAGACGTTATGTAAAACGGATGTCCCGGTATGAAGGAAATATTAACTGTACAATGTTAAATGAAACTCGAGAAACTTGAGCGCAAATCAATCATTGATTTTCAAGATGCAGTCTATCATCATATAAATCCATATATAATACATTGATTGCGTATTTGAAGAATTTGCAAACTCATAAGAAATGAAATATAAAAATTCATGTACATTTGTATACAAGCTGAATTATTTCTGCTATAAACAATTTTTTCAATGTGAAAATTTCATATATTTATTTATTTTCTTACTTTCTCTATAGCTCGATATAAAATTATCTTCTATCAATATATATTTATATCGACACACAAAATTATGTTTTACAATAAAGTGTCTATTACAAAAGCTATTAAACACATAAATTTGTCTTTTTCGTTTTGATCATTTATATGATGTTGTGACGTTATAAATCTTAATTAAGCGCTCTTTCGAACATACATCTTTCAAACTTCAGACTGAACTCGGTTGAGAGTCTTGCTCTGCTCTTGGATAACGAGAAGCGGAATGAATTTACGGCCACTGTGCCGCTGTGTGCGATATCATGGCAGAAGTAAACGAGTCGGTTGAGGCAAACACTGGAACGACGCGGAGAACGCGTCTAAGGGAACGGTGGAGAAACGAGGTGGAGACGAAACTGCGAGTTTTACTCCGACGATGTCACGCGGGTTTACGTGGAGGCGTTGCACCTTATCTCGTGTCCCAGTTACATCACCATACCGCGACTTGCTGCTACATCTATTCTGATCACAAAAGACTATCTCGTCTGCTTCGTATAAGAATGTTCTATATTTTATCTTTAACATATCAGAATTAATTCTTCTACAAATTATCAAATTTCTTCAAACCTATTTGCCTCAAATTGAATCGAAAATACTTCCTCGTTTCTTCCTACGGTGCCTCTTCTAGTTTTGTTTTAAACAGTTATTATGTAACTTCCACTAGTAATTAGCTTGTTTTTGGAAAGAAATATTTGATTTTGACGTGGAAGAACAATAGCTAGAAAACAATTTGTTGGCTAAAAGTTAAAAATCATCTAATTTTTATATTATTTGAATTAATATAATTGGTCTGTTTTCTGTTCCTTAGACTATATTAGCATTCTCTTTCTCACTTTCAACAAATATCAAACATATACCTATCTTATTTCAAGTTTCAAAAGCGTGTCACAGAAAACTGAGCTAATATTAGAAAATATAATTGAGAGAGAATCTCCCAAGGGGACGAAGACAAAATAGTGACATATTATTAAAAATGAACAATATATTATTATGCCCGACTCTTTATTCTAGAAAATTTCTCTTTTTTTTATTCTATCCAAATTTCACAAAAAAAAATTGTAGAGTCGCCAAAATATCATTGTTCATTGGTATCTGAAATTGGAAAATGGAGATGAAATTATCTAAATAATCTAAATGAAACGACATAATCTTATTTTTACTAATATCTTCATCTGTATCTTACTTAAATAAAAAAAATAATGCTTTTTTTATCTAAGATGTACAAATGAAAGTATATATTCCAGTAAAAATAAGAAACCTTTCATCTAGATTATCTAAATAATTTTATCTAGATATCAGTAAATACTGATTACTATTGCTAACGGTAATCAATATCACATAATTACGCTAATATAATCATAGTATTCCAAAATTTATTGCCAGTATTGAAAATCTATATAGTTTACGTTACGTGCACTGTAGCTATTCAATACTAGCAGTGAATTTTGGAATACAGCCTTCTTATACAAGAGAAAATTCGTAAAAAGTCATATTGGAAAATTAGCTGACATCGTGAAATTAGCTAATTATCCTTTGTAAAAGCAATATATGAATTTATTCACGCGCACGTACGGTCATCAAACGAAATTTATAGTGAACGCATTGATGCGCACTGATACATTTATGGTGCATATTAAAGCCATTGTATGTATACATACACTAATTTAATCTGTGTAAAAGTAAAATATAAATATTTTGAATTATAAAATCAAATTTTATTTAATAGCACAATAAAATGTATTAAGGATTTCATCCGTTTTTATATTAAATACGTATTTTTACATCAATTTGTGTATGACGGCGTTAGTACGCACTGAGTACATCCAATCGAATTTACTATTAGATTTCGCTTACGCATAATATACAGGTATATATAAGTTTGGGCACAGTTCAAATGTTCTCACTTGCACGCGTTTTTAAAAATCTTTCTAGCTTGATCGAGCATTTGCTTGTACATGATGAGATCCGATACTTTATCCTGTTGCACAGTATCTAATCTGGCCTTCAATGCGAGGCACTCCTCTTCTAGTAATTCGATTCTACGTCAAACATAAAAATATCGATGGATTATATAGAAATAATTGGTGAAAAAAACAACGACTTAATCTCACTGGCGTATCAATGGCGTCAAGAAAAAAAAAAGTAGATTTTACAGCAATTACAACATATGTATATATAATTTACTTATAACAAACTTCTTCAGGATGATTTCTTCCATTCGTAAATTCGACATTGATTTCATGCAAGACTTTGCTCTGTATCCCATATCCACTTTAGCAAGTCCCACTCTTTCTTTCTTCGAATCTCACAATTTCGACTCTAACTTCGCATACTTATTCTTTTCCTTACGCAACAATTTCTTTTAAATATATACGTGGGTCGTTTGATAAGTTTGATAAATTTCCATGAAATGGCGCTACAATCCATTTGATGACGCGACATCTCGAAAGATCCACTCTTCGAACCCCTTCAGACCAAATTTCAACCAGAAAGGACTCTGGAAGGCCAGAAAGGTTCACGTTTGGTAGTCATTTGAAGTAGGCTGTCTCAAAGTCTGCAAAATACTCATTGACGGCGACAATGACTTCCTATTTGACGAGAATTTCTTCTCACCGAGTCAAGTTTTTAAGTTTGGGAACAGAAAGAAGTCACACGGGGCTAAATCCGGAGAATAGGGTGGATGAGGAATCAATTCATAGCCCAATTCGTAGTTTTGTCATTGCAACGGTCGACTTGTGGGACGGCGTGTTGTCTTGATGGAAGATGTCTTTTTTTGCGCGCCAATCTCGCTTCAAATGACTACCAAACGTGAACTATGCGTCCTTTCTGGGACGAGGGAGAAAAAGTTTTAAGTATAAGATAGATGTAGAGAAAGAGAGAGGGAGAGAGGGGGGGAGGTGTAGATCTGTGTGATAAAGAAATAAAAAATAGTGAAGAGGAGAATATAAGATTGGACTGAAAATTAAAGGCTGTTCTATATAAATCTTATAACATTTAATAAATCTATGAGAATTTATCACAACCTGCAAATATACATTTAGTTTACGAGGGTCGTTTGATAAATTTGGTAAATTTCCATGAAATGGAATTTCTCTCTCTTTATTCTTAATATATTCTTTCTTTATCTTTCCATAATTTATGACTTTACCCTTAATATATCATAATTCAATTCATCACTTCATAATTCATTTATAATTTCTCCTTCTTCTTCATCTAACTCACATTCCTTTACATCATTTTCTATACTATCCTTACTTTTTCCACAAAAAATATACACCTCACCTTTCTTCCCTCCCCCCTCCCCGGCCCTTATCTAACTAATATTTGTTAGTCTCTTTCATATTTCCAGACCTCAATCTTACTAAAGTTCTTACCTCTTTCCCTTTTCTTATTAGCTTTAGTCTTTCCTCAGGTAAATCGGTCCTCTTTCTTTATTACTTAATTCTTTGTATATTCTATTATAACTAAAGCCTTTTTTATTCTGCTGTCCTAGCTTTCATTGAATCTACATGCTTCAACATGTTCAACATAGCTCCTATTCACTCTAACGAGCGCGTATGTAGCGTGAGTAGGAGCTACGGTTGGAGGAAGTAGGAGCATGTTGGAGCATGCAACGCGAACAAACCTTGTATATCCCTTTCTCTCGTAACTAAATCTTTTTCTAAACTGTCTTATCCATTTCCCATCACTTCCGGAGCTTGTATGTATCCCTCAACTATTCCTATTATAATATTTTTTCCTTTTTTTTTCATATCTTTACCAATCATCTTATCAATAATCCTGCTTTTCCTCCAAACACTCCCTTCACTTTCACTCAACACTAATCTTCCTGTAAATTCTTTCTTTATCTTTTCCTCATACCTCCTATGCAACCCTCACCTAATTACATTTTCTTCATTGTTAGTTCCCTCATCAGATATCTAGGAGTGTTTTCCAGCAAGAAGCACAGATTACAATGTAACACAGTTCATCATTAAAATCATTACATTTTTAAATTGTTGTTTGCTAATATTAAACGAAGATGGATGATCACTGTACCACACTATATCGCTTGAAAAGCATCATAGGTATACAAAAATCCAAACTAAAAATCCACCTCACATAATAGACCAACATTATACTTTTTCTGAAATCTTTTCTTCCCGCAATCCCATATTTTTATTCCATAAGACATTACGCTCTGCATCAAATATTTAAATAATAATATCCATCTTCTCTTAAAATCATTCCTGCATATTCTTTCTCCTATACTCCAAATTTTTCTTATAGCCATTTTCCCTTTCCTTTCAATTTTTATAAGATCTACATATATAATATGTTAATTAGAAAGTTAATTAGAAAAATTTTTAATTTTAATTTAACAGATTACCACAAAATTGCAATGTCTCTTTATCAAATTAATTATTAACAAAATTCTTTAATAAATGTAATAAAAAATGTAACTCATACTTGCAAGTGCATCAGCTTCGTTTCTTTCTTTGTCTAGTCGTTGATTAAGTAATATTATCAATTCCAACAGCCTTGCTCGTTCGATTTCAGCAGCTAAAACCAAGGTCACATATTCGCTTCGCGAGCTAACAACTGATCTGCTGCCTTTCGATTAACCAAAAATCTGGATGAATCGAGGTTCGATTAAATATAAGTTCATAAAAGATATAGGTTCATAAAAGATTCATTCGACAGAATGCCATTTTTGAAATTGGAAAACGAATGTGTTCTCTTATCGGAATGGCATAACTTGAATCGTATATCACATATATAGTATGTACAAATGATTTGTTCATTTATATAATATGTATATATAAGTTCGTATTCAGAACGTGCTTTTTTTGATAAAAGCGCGCTTTTATCTCTAAAATTCTATAATATAACGTAAATTATAACATATTAGCGCGTTAATATCGTTGTAAACACGGTTCTGAATACGGGCCATAGACTTCAATTTGTCAATCTCGATCTCGCGTTCCTCCAATCTCCTGCGTAATCGATCAACATGCAATTGCGTTGCTCTCAGTTCATTCTTGATGTTCGCGTTTTCACGTTCCATCATGTTTTCCCTATTTCTACTTCACGATCTTGATACTTCGCTTCAAAAATCTTCAATCGCCCCTGATATAAAATACCAGATCATTTTGATACATTTTGATTAATTATAAAGCCAGACAATTCATAATAGGTGCATTCAGAACGACAACCACTCACTGAGCGCGCAATGAGCTGTTTCATTTAATTGGTTTATAATAATCTATATAGGATTTAATGGAATATGCCAATCAGATGAAAGAGTTCACTGAGCACTCAGTGAGCGATTATCGTTCTGAATGCATCCAATATATGTATGTATATTTACATGCTAGCTATTGAAAACAATAATTGCATTTATTTAAATGATTTGAAGTGACTAGATTTAAAGTGACTAGATTTAGAGTTGTTTAAGTTGCTGAATTGATAAAAACAAGATCAAAAGGATGCTTGAGATTTAAACAGTTGATTATCTATGTTGTGTTTCTTTTATCTTCCCTTTTTTTCCTTTCGACCATAGACTCATCATCGCTGATACTAATATTAATTTTTTATTAATATCAATAATTTGTAAGATCCAGAGCGATGTATGAATGATTGAAGTAACAGATTGATTACTGCGTAATTAAATGTGTAATATCAGATATCGCTATTATTACTCTATATTCTCATTCAGGGTAGTATGTAAGAATACAAATGATTGAAACTGATTTATTGCATTAATTGAGTTATTCAATGTTAATTTTTTTTTAATGTAGAGTCAGTTTCAATAAATATAATATTATAACAAATTAAATACGATTACTTGTAATGAATATAGAAACTATAGTTTAGATAGTTTTAATTAATACTAGAAAACAAATCTTTTTGTAATGCTATACATATATATCTATATATATCTATATATGTATACATATATACACGTATTAAAACTTTAAAACTAAATATCATTGATCACTAACAATAAGCACATCAATCAAACGATTGTCGTGAGATCTTTTTTTATTTAGCATCGCAATATTTCACGATACTCAGTTCTTGCTCCAATATTTTTATTCTTGCCTTAGAAGCATCGAGTTTTCCTCTTCGAAGTTTCCAACGCTATTTCCGCTTGTCTCAGTTCCTTCGCAATACTTTCTGTTACCGTCTTTTTTTTTCAACATTCCAAAGGCAAATTTTGCCGATCTAGAGAAACAGAGTTAAATTATAATACATATCAGGAGCGACAACTTACGCATCTCATATAGGTGTGAAATTTTTGATTGGCGAAAAGAGGGAGGAGACAAAATGACGACTTCTTTTTATTTTTTATTTATTTTGTGCTCTTTGCTGCTCTCCTTTTTTACAATTGCGAATTGCGATCACGCGCCCATAGTAAGAAATGGCAATGGAATTAACATCAAATCGACGTTGATTCCATTGTCATTTCTCATTAGGGCTCTGTCTAACAGTCAGAAAGGGATCATTTATATTGGCCGTAATTTGTAAGAATTGACTAATCACAATTGACTAATCGAATATTCCCCTCTTATTCAATTGTAAGAGAGGAATGTGTTTGACTGTCATTAGTCAATTCTTACAGATTATACGACATACGGCACACGGTTACAACTGTATAAATGATCCCTGAGTTAAATTTCTCTCGAATTTGTTTATGTGCACGCAATTATCATTACGAATATCGGTCGACATCCGCGTACATTTTAAAAATTAATTTTTAATCCAATTCTTGGATTCCTCGAATATGGATTTCACTAAGCTAAATTTTGAGTGTAGAGAGTGCTCCACTATAGTTGCCATTCATGCGTACTATATATCTATATAATAAGTCTATAATAAGCAGATAATTCTTATATTGAATATGAAATAATGAGCTAATATAAAACAATTTACGATAAAGATAATTCTGATTGCGAAGTGTCAATTTGAAATAGAAATATAAACATTATTTTTTTCTCGTATCAGAGAAAGATAATTCTTTTTGGGATCTTTCGTTTCCAAACAATTTTGTTTGCAGTTCTACCAATTTTTGCTGCAAACTCCGGATTAGCTCTTCGTCAACCACCTGTACTCAAAAGAGTACTAATGCTAATATTTTTACCCACCTCACTGCACAATAACTGATATTTGTCTTCTCAGTGATAATTCCATAAACATGGAGAAATTTAAGTCTAATCTATAATACAATGTATTCTTTCCATTAAACGAGAATGGATTAAAATGCAGAATTGAATTTTATCTATTCGAATATAGTATATAATTTCGCGGTCACTCGCGATATTTTTCTTCGCGTGAGCGAATCGTCGATTTGAAAAATCACGTAATTGGCGTCAAAAAGAGCCAATAACGGAGACTTGGAACCACGCCAGGAGATAAGGGGCCTCTGGGGAATAACGGATGAAAGAGAAAGAGGACAGTTAGATTCGGAGAAAAGGTCGAAAATCCGAAACGTTTGAATAGAGCGATATGGTGATCCCAGCATCGAGAATCATTACTCCCAATTTTCAAGAAGTAATACGTATTTCAAATAAGAAAATTTTTTTTTAGATTCTATTGAATCCAATTGGATTCAATTGGATTTAACTGGATTCAAATGGATTGAAAAACTGCATTTTTTATTCAAAATTTTGAATTGAGAAATATTCATAAGGCATATAGAAAAAAGATGATATTATTTTTGAAATAGAAATATGCTTCATGCAATTCCTACAAATAAATAAAAATGCATTCAGATTGAAAAAGAAATTTTAACGTTCTCGAATGCATATTTCTGAAAATCTGAATCTATTTTAATTCATTTCAACCCATTTCTCTTTTACTAGAAAGAAATAGATAAATGAAAAGAAATATACAAAGAAGGAAAAAGGTACGAAATAAAAAATAATAAAAAACAAAGAGCACATTGTAGACATTGAAAACCTTTTCTGGATTCAATTGAATTGAAAAACTGCATTTTTTTCTGTCCAAAATGTTGAATTAAGCAAATTCACGACCTATTTCTAAAATTAAATTTATTTTTGGATTGAAAGACACAGAAAATCTATTTCGTGCGCAATTTTTCCTATAAATGAATATGTATTGGGCATTGAAATTGATTCAGATTTTCAAAAGTATGCATTTGCGAACGTTGAAATAAATTTTTTTCAATCCATTTTAATCAATTTTCGTTTACTAGTGAGGTTATATTTTTCGTTATTTTTATATAATGGAGTTATAATTTTTATTATTTTCGACGTTACAAGTATAAGAAAAATATTATTTTTAAAAATTACTTAATTGCCTAATGTAAACAAATTATTAATTTAAAAATCATTAATATATAACAAAATCATTAATGAATAAAAAATGAAGCTATTAATGAAACAAAAAGAAATCAGCAGTTAATCTAGATTTTCTCAAAAACTTCAATCATAACTCAAACTTTTTAATTTCTTCAAGAATACTTTCTAAACAAAAAAAGCTAATGTAAATTAATAACAACGAGCTAAAATATATAATCTGTATTGCGTGTAAAATAGAAAAAAAATGCTAAATGCTATCATCAGAATTCTTACGTATTTTAGATTTGGGAATCTATCGTAATTCCGTTCTTTGTCGCTCCATGTCGTTTTTTAAAATCAGAGTGGCTTCTAAATTCTTGCATTTTGTTTTCAATGGTTCCATTTCAACAGTTTGGTCTCTATATTTCTTGCTAAGTTCGATTAACTTTGTAGTGACCTATTCGGCCACTGTTACTGTTTTGCGTAGTCTTTTTTTCTTGCGTCAGTTTCTGTAATTTCTTCTTCATTTACTCAAATGCTTGTCGCAAACATTCATTCTCCATTAAATCTGCGTGCGTGCATGCGTGCGCGTGCATATGCGCGAAGGGAAGACAGGAGGGACGAGGGGAGGAAGAGAGAGAGAATATAATAGAGAAAAATACTAGTCATAATATATATATATATATATAT
>NW_012130118.1:1639249-1656188 GCF_000143395.1 Atta cephalotes | reverse complement strand
ACAAAGTGCTAGTTTAGGTCTTTTCGTTTAACCGGAAGGACAAAATCGCCACACAAGCAGACAAACAAGATATGCTTGTTTAGTGGACGGAAGGTGCTGTAGCTGAAAGAACGGTGCGGAAGTGGTTTGCTAGGTTTAAAGCTGGTGATTTCAATCTTGAAGAGTCTTGATCAAGAATGCCCGGATAGGCCCTCCAGATAAAGATCAGATTAAAACATTGATCGAGAATAACCCACGCTATACGACACGTAAATTAACAGAAATGTTGAATATGTCCATCATTCACGAGCATTTTGTGAAGCTTGGCTACATAAACGTTTTGATGGATTCCCCACGATTTAACGGAGAAAAATCTGATGATCGCATTTCATTTGCGACTCTCTCTATAAACGCAACGAGGAAATACCATTTTTGAAGCAAGTGACGGGAGATGAAAAATGGATCATTTACAATAATGTTAAGCGAAAAAGATCTTCGGGAAAGCGGAATGAATCACCTTTAGCCATCCCAAAAGCCGGTCTTCATCCAAAGAAAGTCATGCTCTATGTTTGGTAGGATTGGAAAGGGATCCTGTATTATGAACTTTTACTAAACAACGAGACGATAAATTCAGAGAAGTATTGTTCCCAATTAACGAATTGAAGACAGCAATTGAACAAAAACGTCCAGAAATAGAGAATCCGAAGGGCGTCATGTTTCATCAGGACAATGCGATCATGTGTCTTTGATAACTCAACAAAAGTTGTTGGAGCTTGGTTGGGATGTTCTATCCCATTCACCATATTCACCAAACCTCGCGCCCTCTGATTCCACCTATTTCGATCATTACAAAATTTCCTTAATGGAAAAAGCTTCAACTCTTTGGTGGAGGTAAAAAAATCACTTAGAAAAATTTTTCGCTGAAAAATCTGAAAAATTCTGGAAGGATGGAATTTTCAAGTTGCCTGAAAGATGGAGAAAGATTGTAGAATAGAATGGCACCTATATAATTTAATAAATGTACAATATACTAAAATATATAATTTAAATCTTCTACGTTTAAATTTTCCTTCAAAATCCAATTTCCGGACAACCCAATATAATTCTAATTTATATAGTTCTTATTTCTAATTATACATACCATGCGTGTGTATAATTACAGATCTGTTCTACTAAGATGAACCATGCAAGAACTTTAACTATAAAGTTCTTGCATGGTTCATCTTTTTTTCTTTTTTTCTACCATGCAAAAAGTTCAGCTAAAAAGAACAGGCCTTATATTATACTATATTTAGAAAAAAGCTATTATGAGATAAAATGAGATAGCGGCCTAATATGAGGCGTTTCTGCTAAACTAATTGACGCTATCTATTGGTTCCACTATGAATTTATTGCTCTTTAATAAATTGTTATTATATGTTGTTTAATAAAACTGTTATTATATATTGTTTTATAGATTATTATATATTATTTTATAAAAAATTCATTATTAGATCATGCCTATAGTCATCGTAAAAAAGATTTTAGAATTTATCTTCAAATTTTATTGAGATGAACTTTTAACATTGTTTATTAATAATAAATAAATATATTGGCAATAAATTCTTCATGTAATGATAGAGTAAGGTCGTACTAACAGAAAAATATGGGATATTGAATTGCTTAATTACAGAAGTTAGATTTGATGATTGCAAAATCATAAGGCGTAAAAATCGTAATATGAGATACCCAGAGTATTTAATGATATGAAATAACCTATGCTCCCATAATGAACATTGCTAAAGTATAAATGTTATACTTTACTGTTGTACAATAATAAAAAGGACAACCGGAATGAACGTTGAGTGCCTATTTCTACGATGCTTAATTTCAACTACGTGAAGACGAGTTCTGGGTATAATGTATCGCATACTCATTTTTCGCCCTGACTGTGTTTGTTTGTATTTAAGAAATATTAAATAAAGTTTTTAGTTGCAATACTGATATACTTTGCATTTTACTATCAATTTCTCAGGATATCTCATATTAGGAGCACAATTTTTTGACTTTGCGATTTGTTTTTTATATTTTTTTAATTTTCAAAAAAAAATGAAATTTGAATTAAATTTTATGTAACATTGTCTTAAAACTTATTAAATTCCCTTCAAAATGATCTATTATTTTTTAAATTCCATAGACTTCTAGCCTTTACCCAAATGAACGTGGTATCTCATAATAAGGGCCTTTCCTTTATATGCAAATTCAATCTTGCAAGAGTTTATTTAACTCCTTTAGAAATATGATACATTCAGAGTTATTTCTATGTAAAACCCACCCATCCAGTGTTTCTATAAGAACGTGTTCAAATTTGCACTGCCTCCGTGCAAATATATATAATATATAATTTTAACAGTATATACTCTTATAGAAACACTCCTGCGCAGTTCCAAGAAAAAATACCATTAGACTATTATTTATAAAAATCAGTAAATTATTACTCTAAAAAATATATAGATATTTATTATTTATATTAGGTGTACAACTTTGCTTCCGCCGTTTTTTCCTATAAATGGCTTTAGCGGTAAGTGGTGGTCGAAATAAATAGATCATAGACGTCATACAATAAACTTAGGCATCTGTCAACATAACCTCATAGAAACATTAGTCGATTTGTGTCTGCATCATAAAGTTATTCTCGATTGAAAATGTCAGTTTACGAGCCAAATTCTCGTCATTTGCAGGAGGTTTTAATTTTTTGCTTCAATATGAAGAAATCTGCGGCTGAGGCTCATCGAATGCTTTCAAATACTTATGGTGAGGCCGCTAGTGAAAGAACGTGTCATGAGTGGTTTCAACGCTTCAAGAACGGTGATTTTGACGTCCAAGATCATGCTCTGTATTTGGTGGGACCAGCTTGGCTGGTGTATTATGAACTGTTAAAACCGACTAAAACAATCACAGGCGATCGGTATCGAATGCAATTGATACGTTTGAGCCGAGCATTGAAAGACAAACGACCGCAAATATAACGAGAGACACGATAAAGTGATTTTGCAGCATGACAATGCTCGACCCCATGTTGCGAAAGTGGTCAAGACATACTTGGAATACGTTGAAATGGGAAGTCCTACCCCACCCGCCGTATTTTCCAGACGATGATTATCACTTGTTTCGATCAATAGCACATGACCTGGCTGATCAGCACTTCCGGTCTTATGAAGAAGTAAAAAATTGGATCGATTCGTGGATAGCCTCAAAAGATGACCAGTTTTTTCGACGCGGAATTTGTACGCTACCCGAAAGATGGGAGAAAGTAGTGGCCAGCGATGGACAATACTTTGAATCATAAATGTATAACCAGTTTTTTACAATAAAGCCTCGAATTTCGGAAAAAAAACGGCGGAAGCAAAGTTGTACACCTAATAGATAGATATAATATGAGAGATATCATATGAGTCACCTAAATGAAGAAAATGCCCAGCAAATGAGAATGGATTAAAATGGATTGAAATTTTTTTTGCGTACTTTAAATCCATGAAAATAGATCAAAAAGATTGAAATGGATTGAATCCGAGCTGACATTAGTTTAATATTCGAAAAAAAACATTCATTATTTAAGAATTATAAATTTTATTCCTAAGACATTTATAATAATTATACCTGAAATTAACTATTGGGTTGTCCGGAAAGTTCGTGCCAATGTTGAAAGAAAATTGAAACGTAGAAAAATTTAAATTTTAGTATACATTTATTAAATTATATAGGTTAGTCGGCACGAACTTTCCGGACAACCCAATACTTCAAATTGATATTAAAAAACGCACTTTAATGGGCTTCGAGTCTCTGGATTATGAATCTTCTACGTTATCTGCTTCTTCAATTAGTATTATTCATTCTCTACTTCAATTACAATTATACTTCAATCTAAATCCGTGCACGAAATTATATAGATATAATAAAAATATCATTATTTAACAGATATAATAAAATATACACAATTTACATTACTATGAGACAACATTGGGTAAGTGTCAGATAATCTCACTTGGTCGATGTCACGCGCCGTGATCAGCACAATATTCGGGCTGTGTTCGACTTGATTTGCGAATATATCGATCATTCATTTTACTTGTAATCAAAGAGAAACAAAAAAAATATAGGTCAATTATTTTTACGTTACAAAACATTTTCTTATGTTACTTTTTTGAATTTAGTTTGATTAAAACAAAAAATTTTCTACTTACCATATAATCTTGAATAATTTAAGCAGCATTTATGATCCATTTTTAAATAAAACTTTTTTTATTTAATTACATTGAAAAATTGCATTCCATATTTAGAATATTGAATTGCAATATTTACGTTGCACAGAAAAGGTTGATATTATTTTTTAACTGAATTAAAATCTTTTAAAATCACTTTTAAAATCAGAGAAAATTAAAAAGTCATTTAAACTAGAACTACTAATATGTTTAATAGTCGTAAATAAGACTATGCCTAGCAAACGAGAATGAATTAAAGTGAATTGAACTAGATTCAGATTTTCAGAAATATTGATTCACGAAATGAATGCTTTTCAATCCTGAATGCATTTTTATTCATTTATAAGAATTGCATGGAACATATCTCTATTATTATAGCATATCTAAAAATAATATTAACTTTTTCTGTGCATTGTGAATACTGTTTAATTCAAAATTTTGAATAGGAAATTTTTCAATCCAATTGCATCCAATTGAATCTAGTTGAATCCAATTAAATCCAAAAATTCGCTATTTAAAATACGCATTCGGATAGAACAAAATTTCAATTCATTTTAATCCATTTTCATTTGCTGGGAGAACGGCTTAATAGTAATAATATCTATTTTAATCTGTAAATTATTTGTTGGCAGATTGGACCTATTAAAGATAACCAAACTACACTTCTCCGATGATAGGTGTAGATTTTTGTTCAACAGATAGAATGTTGACCTGTTGCAGGATTCTTTAAACATTTTATCGACATCGTTAACTAGCTAGACAATCAATGAGCGCTTTTTTCCAAAATTGTCCTGCCACCTGCTAGTTAACAATAGTGACTCTCATCGATAGAGATACAGACATTTAGAGAATCCCGCTACCTGTTGCTTCAACACATTAAGGGATTCCGCACAATAAAAGAAATAGTATCATGTATTGTGGAATACAGTTTCTGATATGTTGAAATTCTTATTTCTCTGTTCCCTATTCCTTCTATTGTACAGAGCCCCCCAAGTTTGCATCGAACCGACTACTAGATGCAAGGCAATTGCCTAGGTCGCCTACTTCAGACTGTCCTCTATGCAATATAACTAACTTAAAGCAAAGCATAAGAATATGCATAAAAATGCAGAGAATAAGAATTATCATTTCTTAACTTACCGACATTAAAAAGTGAAATTAAAAAATAGGACTTCAGCAAGACAATCATCACGTTTACACGATATCCTTATCGGGTTTAATAATATTTGTAGTTATAACTAATTAATCATAATTATTCCTCTAAAGAATGGAATGATTGTGATTGGTTAGTTCAAACTGCGAATGTTATTAAATCCGATTAAGGATGATCATGTAAACGTAATCAATTTTCCTTCTTGGAATATGTTCTACAAAATACATAAATTTACAAAATTATAGGAAAATATGAGAGGAGGTATGTACTAAACATGTAAAAAAAAAATGTTTTTCCTTATTAAATTCGCTCTTTCATTTCAAAATGCTAATTGCTGGAAGCAAACATTTTGCAAATAGTTCTTTTATTGATTAATCCTATTCACTTCATTATATTTTGATCAGTATCCTATTTCTCTTTTTTAAGCTTCTTCTTTTTTTCATTGCCATCAGTTAATTTTCCAATCTTCTGAAGCGCTTGTAGCTTCATATTTTTGGCAACTACGAGCTTTTTAATAGTATCTGTCTTTTTGCTGTTCATAGGCATCGAATATTGAACATTGATCCTCTTTTTCTTTAAGAATGTATGATTTAACGAGAGACCTTTCTGTTAAAAACAAAAGTTGTATTACAATAAATTATTTAATAAAGATATAGCAAAAACAGCATAAAATTCTTTTACCTCAAAATCTATATTATTTGTCATCTCCACATATGCAAAGCCACGTGATGTTTTATCTGATTTAGTTGGAATTCTAATGCTAGTTATTGTACCAACTTTAGTCAAAAAGTGCCGTTTGATCTCATCCTCAGTTATACTGTAAATTAGATATTAACATTATTTTGTGTGTGTGCACATACAAGTATGCATCATACACACATACACACACACACACACACACACACACACACATACATGCACAATTACATAGAAATATTAAAGCCACTTACTAAAAAGTCACTTACTTTAGTGGTAAATTGCCCACAAATAGGACATATCGCTTTTTGTTCACTTCTCCTTTTTTCTGATTATGCAGAGATTGAGGAACTTGTTTATTCTTATTTTGTACATCTTTTTGTTTTATTGCTGAAATTCTTGTTTTTTTAATTATATTTTCTTCAACCTCGTCAGCTTCGTCCTCCTCGTCCTCATTCTCCTCGTCCTCCTCGTCCTCCTCGTCCTCCTCGTCCTCCTCCTCATCCTCCTCATCCTCCTCATCTTCTTCATCTTTTATATTCTCTTCATCTTCTACATCCTCTTCTTCTTCTACAAGCTCTTTATCTTCTACATCCCCTTCATCTTCTTCCTCTACTTCCTCTTCATCTTCATCAGTTTCTTCATCTTTATCACTTTCGTTATCAATCTCTAGTTTTTTATTATCAACAAATTCATTTTCTGCCTCGCTTTCGTCACTCTCATCCTTGTCACTTTCTTCCTCAATGTCACTATCTTTATCTTCATCTTCCTTAATGTCACTATCGTTTTCATCTTTCTCTTGTGGTTTACTTTTACTTTGTACATGTTTCTTTTCTACTTTCAATTTATTTTCATCATTAACTTTCTGTTTATTCTTCATTAATGCATTTGCATAATGTTCTATTTTTTTATTTTTCTTTCCTACTGTATCTAATTTCTCTGACTCATTTACAATTTCTCTCAATTTTCTGTTAAGTTTACCTAATACTCTGTGTGCTCTCTTTGATAGCACTTCTCTGCCCTTGATTTCTGTTATCTTTTTTGTTATCTGTTCTGCAGTAAGAGTAATAGTTCTGTAAGGATATCTCTTCCTCGGCCGACTGCTGCTTTTACCAATAGTCTCATTCTTAGGTTTAACAATCGTTAATTTTGCCGTTTCTTTTGTATCTTTCTTCGTTTCCGATTTCACGATATTATTCTGTTGTTCGATTATCTTATTCTGTTCCTTTTTCTGCTTGTCTACTACCTTAAAGATTTGGGTTCTTCCCATCAATGTAGGATTTCCATTTTGCTTAGAACCAATTTTGACTCTTTTGGGACTCTTATTAAATTCATTAATATTCTCTTGTTTTTTATTCAATTTTATTTTAGAAACAGAAGTTTCACTAAGAGACCGTTTCTTCCCTTTCTTGTGCATTATCTTAGTCTTCATTTGGAAAATAAATAAAAGAATAAATTTCTGCAATGCCAAAAAAATGTGAGATATATCATTTCAATCATAATATATTAGCTGCGTTCGGTAATGCAAATCTGAGGCATCGGAGTGCTCTTATATTATAGCATATGTCACGTACACTGTAAGAAAAGAGTACTTTGACGCCTCAGATTTGTATTGAACGCAGCTATTGAGGGTTATCTCCAGATCAAGATATTTAAATTATAATACCTTCATTTCATGTGCAAAATGTTTGCAAATACTTCATACGTATAACTTACCTTTCCAGGAATGATTCAATTGAAAATGCTTTTCAATTAAAATTATGAAACAACAACTAATAAAATTGTTGCAAAATTACATTCCAGAGAGGACAAACGAAATGCAGCGAAGCGTGTTACAGCTTACAGTATGCTACATGATGCTACTTCCGTTTTAAAAATTGATGATAGCGACACCATAATTCTCACCGCTCCCACAAGACTGCATTTCGTAACTACAGTAACCAAAGCTCTACAGTTTACGTAACGTCAACTATAGAATATTGATTACTATAGTTAAGTTTTGGAACGCACTCCAGACAGAACGCGGCAATTACTGCGTGGCGGAAGTTAGCGCAATAGCCAATCATTGGGTGCATTCAAGTTCATGCTCAACAAAGCGGCTGTTCGCTGAGTAAATGAATATAATTGGTTGTTAGTTATAGATCCAACTAATCATATGCAATAGCTGCGTTCAGCAGAAAAAGCAACTTTGCAAACTATTTATATATTTAGATCCATGAGAAACTAATCATATTCAAGAATTTTACAAGAGTTGCAACTTGCAAAACTGAACGCAACAAATCGCTCAGTAAGTATACTATAAGAAAATCTCGGCGACCATCACTGCTTAGGTGGAGCGACACTGCCGCGCGGGCTCAAATGGAGCCAATTAGCGGTTCACGCATGATCTGCGCGAATACTTCGGAGCAGCGCGAACCGGAATCGTAAGCGAATCATGGGATAAAATAAGTTATGCTCTTTCCGCGCTCCGTTAAATCCTGTATTACAGTATTACGTACAGTGGAGAATAAATGTATTCGAGGACTTGAACTCAAGCAGCTATTCTGAACCGATCCTTTCTTCTTCCCTGACACGAATCTTTCGCGCCTGGTTGGCCGCGCTAGCCAACGTATTTCATTGGCGAAAATCGGAAAAATGCGAAAAAATGCGAATGCGAAAAGCAAAAAACTGTTTGCTTGGCTCTCGAGCCAATTTCTTGTCACGTGATAATGACTAGTTTACATCGTGCACATACGGATATGCAATGTTCACGATGTTCGCTGCGATTTTTTAAAATGTCTAGTATTTGTTCTTTTTTGATAATTGTTATCTTAATTATTATAGATTCCGCCGGTTCTACATTAGTTGCAAACCGATCGCAAGTTTGTTGCTAATCTGAAACTTGCATTTTGAAATTAACGCTTCATATTGGCTGTCGCAACAAACTTGCGATCGGTTTGCAACTAATGTAGAACCGGCGGAGTCTATAATAATTAAGTCGTAGCAGTAGTAGTTTTAAGTCGTAGAAAATTAATCACAATCGAATATGAGAAAAATAATCGATCTATGATTGATTTTTTATGACTTAAGCTCCTACGGGCCTATTGTTCAACCTTTTGATAAATTTTACCAAAGGTGAGATAAATCCGCATGTGATTGGATAATCTTGCTACTTACCCTATAGGTAATAAAATTTATCACAAGATGGAACAACCGACTCTACGACTGCTACTTCTAATGGGTGCTTTCCGTTTAATGACGCAAGTCGACACAAGTATCGTTCTATCCTTCTTGATATTCAGAGAGTAACAAAGAGTAAACGATACTTGTATCAACTTGTCATCAAATGGAAAGCACTCATTGTAGATCCCGCATAACAATTGCAACCTATGTATCGCCTCTGAATCTCTGTTGCAGCTGTAGTTGCTACTATGCAGGTATATTCTTTTATGTACTCGATTTATTTTCATAATCCATTTTTATTAAAATGAATTGAAAGCTAGCAAAAATAAATGAGTTCTCCATTATTAGTTTAATGTGGGGTCTACAATAGAAGTCATAGCGGTCGTAAGGTTTTAAATCATAGAAAATTGATCAATTATATTCGATTATTCTTTTCACATTTGATTGTGATTAGTTAATTTTCTACGACTTAAAACTCTACGACCGCTACAATTTCTATTGTAAATCTTATTAACTTGCATAAGCAAATCCGAATCTACAATAGGTGTTTCAAGCCTTAGGCTTTAAGAAATTGATCAAGGCGTTCCAAAACTTTCTTTCCGAGGAAGATTTTACTTTATATATTATAGTATACATTATTATATATTTCCAGTAAAATTTTCTGTATTTGGGCTATGATCCAAAACTTTCTCGGAAAGAAACAATCAATACAAGAAGAATAATTGATTGTGATTCGTCCATTCCTTATGGCTTAAAAATGTATTATAAATCCGGGGTAAAGGGTTAATAAAGCCAGTGAAAATATGCTCCATGAAAAGGAAGAGCGAACAGTTTTTAAATGCTGCTTCGTGATCTTCTATCGTACGCTACTTTGATTATAGTCAAAGTTGTGATGAAAGAATTACATGTGGTCTGTTTTTTGTTCCTGCATTAAACTGTTCTAGAACTCTCTTTCTCGCTTTAACAAATATCAAATATCACGTATATCTATCTCACTTTAAGTTCTAAAAATATATTTAGCTCATAGAAAACAGACCTATGGTGTGCTCAGTTTGCAAGTATCTCTCTCTAAAATTAGCGCTCTCTATCGTTTCTCTGTTTCTTTGCGTTCCGCAAGGCCTACAACTTGAAACGTGAAACACGGGGCGGTATTCATAGTTCGTTTTTATAAAACTATCTTAAATATAATGTCTTGTATCCACGATGCTAAAAATCGGAGACCTCGGATGAAGAAAGAATTGACCAATCGCAATGGACATATGATCAAATTATTCAAATGTGAATTATTAATTTTTTCTCTGTCCGAGATTTCGGACCAATTTCTAGCATAGTGGACATCGGGTTTTAAAATGTTAATACAGTCCCATAGACTTATAAAATAGATGGAGCATTTATACAAGAGAAAGTGAAGACATTGAAGGACAGCTCTAGACAGTTGTTTCTCTCTTTTACAGTGAGCGGTGGGAGGGCCAATCAGCTTGATCGTAAAGCCACAACTCTCGAACATTTATCTTTATTGCTCTCGGCTAGCTTGCCGCGGCAACCAATCAATTCACTAGAAAAGAAGAGAACTACTCCGCGATTATTTCTTTCTCTTTCTATCAAGTCTCCAGTTTCTCTCATATGAATGCTCCATTTATCTTATAAGTCTATGTACAGTCCTCGAATTGATTTATGATATCTTAAGATTCATTAAGCAATCTTTTCTTACACGAGGAAAGAGTACTAACTTCATGACGCGAAACAGGTCGGTTTACAGTCGATTCTTACATTTAAAACTTAAGATATCGTAAGTCAATCCGAGGATGTATTAACATCTTAAAACATTATACATATTTAAGATGATTTTAAAGTAAAAACGGACTATACATATAGCCCCATGTTTCGCGTTTCATGGTTGATAGATTGTGCACTGAGGATGTGGTCAAATCTCGCTATAAATTTGAAGCATTTGATGGAGAAGAAAGAATATTACAAGTTGATTAATTAAAAAACACTTTAAAGCATTTATAGTGATATTTATATATCACATTGATCATACCCTTAGAGATGACGCAGAGCAAAAGTAGACGTGGTTTGGCCAAGCTGAACACACCATGGAATTCTTCTACCACAATATATACAGTAGCGCAACTCTCTTGATTTTATGTTGACCAAAATGGAGTGCGCATGCATGAAATAAGTAAGTTACCCCCTCTTTTTTCTCCTTTTTTTATTGCTCTCTCTCTCTCTCTCTCTCTCTCTTCTCTCTCTCTATTTAAACGTTTCCACATTTCTCTTTTAAGCATACATGGTTCAGAGTAGAAATTTAGAGGGAAGTATTACGTGTATTTCCCAGCAAACGAGAATGGATTAAAATGGATTGAAATTTTTTTTGTGTACTTTAAATCCATGAAAATGGATCGAAAAGATTGAAATGGATTGAATCCGAGCTGACATTAATTTAATATTCGAAAAAAAAACATTCATTATTTAAGGATTATAAATTTTATTCCTAAGACATTTATAATAATTATATCTAAAATTAACTACTTCAAATTGATATTAAAAAACGCACCTTAATGGGCTTCGAGTCTCTGGATTGTGAATCTTCTACGTTACACGCTATATCACTTCTTCAATTGATAAATATGTTATTCATTTTCTATTTCAATTACAATTAGCTAAATTAGTAACAAAATTATAGATATAATAAAAATATCATCATTTAACAGATATAATAAAATATAAACAATTTACATTACTGTAAGACATTGGATAAGTGTCAACAACATCGGATAATTTAATCTCACTTGGCCGATGCGCGCAGTGATTAGCGTAATATTCGAGTTGTGTTAGACTTGGTTGGACAAGTGTTCACATCGATCATTCATTTTACTTTTATAATTAAAGAGATACAAAAGAACATAGCTTAATTATTTTTATGTTACAATTTTTTGAACTTACTTGGATCAAAACAAAAAATTTCCTACTTATAATTTTGAATAATTAAATAGCATTTCTGATCCATTTTTTAATAAAAACTTTTTTTATTCAATTAGATTGAAAAACTGCATTTCATATTCAGAATATTGAATTGAGCAGTATTTACGTTGCACAGAAATTATTATTATTGGTATTATTTAATTTATTATTTATTTTATTAAATTATTATTATTGGTATTATTATTTGGTATTATTATTTAATATTATTTTTTAATTTAACTGAATTAAAAAAAATTGTACTTACTATTCACAATTCTAAATTGAATAGTATTTACGATGCATAGAAAATGCTAATATTATTTTTAGATTGAAAGGCATAGAGATATGCTCTATGCAATTCCTATAAATGAATAAAAATGCATTCAGGATTGAAAAGGATTCATTTCCATGAATCTGTATTTCTGAAAACCTGAATCCATTTTAATCCATTTCAATCTATTTTCATTCGCTGGGTGTAAAATGTCCATTTGGTAAAATGTTGTGTGAGAAATCTTGAGAGATTGGTCTAATTTTTGTGAAAAAGTGAACAAAAAAATAACATAGAAAATTGAGCAAGAAAGGTTTCTTTTTATTTATTATAAGCTTATTTTTTGGACATATATATATATATATAAATTTCTTTTATATCAGCTTTCTCATAATATTTTCATAAATATATAATTACATAATATTTCTTTATACAAATATACATTTTTAAGTTAATTTAATATTTTTCCTAATTTTTTTATATTTTTTTTATTTTTCAATATATTTACAATTTATTTTTATTAATTTTCATAAAGTTTAAATTATTTCATTGTAATATTAGGTTTATTCGCGTGCTCTAATATGCTCCAATATATTCCTACAATAACACTTACTTCAACGGATTCGTTGGATTGCGATGCGAATAAATCTAGTGAGTTTTGCGAGGAATTTTGATAGAGTCAAAAAAAATGAAAAGAGAAAGAAATTTAGATAACATTATAGCAACGCTATGTAACTTACTTATTTCATGCATTTTGGCTGATACTAACATCAAAAGTGCCGACAGAGAGTTGCGCTACTGTATATACTATGCTTCCACTATGGTGAAGTCGAAATTACTCGAAGTGGGGGTAAAAAATCAGCTTTCCTCTTTCGGCTCATTCCTGTATTGTTTCCTTCGTTGTGTATGAAATTGCATCTTAGTGAAAATATCTGAGGAAATCAATGTTCACTGATTTATGTTTAACATTTTGACACATACTATTTAGAATTTTATTATCAGGATGAATGACAAGCAGAAAGTTCTCATTTGCGGAGATGTGGAAGGACACTTCAAGTTTTTGTTCTCCAAAGTAAACGCTATCAACAAAAAAACGGTCCATTCGATTTTCTGTTATGCGTCGGCAATTTCTTCGGTGCGGACAATTCTGAATTGGAGTCCTACAAATCCTGCGAGAAAATCATTTCGGTACCGACGTACATTATCGGTCCTAACCGGGAATCGGATATTAAGGACTATCCCGAGGATGGATACGAAATATGTCAGAATCTCACTTATCTCGGAAAGCGTGGTCTATACATCGCTAGTTCGGGCCTCAAAATAGCATATCTCAGTGGAACCGAGAAAGTCCCATCTAAAAACAAATCCATTCACTTCGACAAACATGATGTTGTATCCATCAGGAATAGTTGCTTGAAGGATCAACCAAGTTTTCGTGGCGTTGACATTTTGTTAACATCTCCATGGCCAGAAGGTGTTACCAATCTTGATATTAACAAACCAGAATGCAAGTATCAAGGTTCTAAATTAATTGCTTGGCTCGTTACTCATATTAAACCTAGGTATCATGTGTCGGCCTTAGAACAAATTTATTACGAACGGCCGCCGTATCGGTAAGTTGATTATTCAAGAAAATTTCTGAAAATAAATAAAGAATAAATGCAAAATTATTTTGGAGATAATATTTTTTTTCTCATTACAGAAATCAAAGTCAGGATGATGGAAATACAGAAATAGCTACTAGATTCGTAGCTCTTGCACCAGTACTGAATGACGAGAAGCAGAAATGGTTGTATGCATTGAATTTAACTCCCGTTGATAGAACCAGACTATCAGATCTGATTATAAAAACAACAGATGAGACGCCGAGTCCGTATCCCAAATCTATGCTGTCTGATGATCCAATTTTGCAAAAGCAAATCCAATTTTTCTATGACATGGACTCAATAGATAATGTAAAGAGATCACGGCATCAAAATAGTAGCCTCAATAAGAAAGCAAAGCTGGAAATTGACCAGTCAAAGTGCTGGTTTTGTTTATCCAGTCCAGTAGTCTCCAAGCATTTGGTAATCTCTGTCGGTGCAGAAATATATTTGGCACTGGCAAAGGGTGGTCTAGTGGAGGATCATCTTTTAATTCTACCAATAACGCATCATCAGAGTCTGTCTATTCTATCGAAAAACGTAAAAGAGGAGATGGATCTCTATAAGAAAGCCGTGAGCAAGTACTATGAAAGTACCAACAGAGTACCTGTATTCTTCGAAAGAAACTTTAAAACTTCTCACTGTCAATTGCAAGCGGTACCTGTTTATAAAAATCAAGCACCCACATTGAAGGAAATATTCGAGGTATTAGTCTCAATTTTTTTCCATATTAAAGAATATCGAACATATCTTTTGTTTATTTTAATTCAAATGACTATGAATTTCTGTGCTTTTAGGAACTGGCCGAATGTAACAATTTCAAGATATCGGAGTTACCACCACATACAGATTTGCAGCAAGTTGCTAAACCTGGTATTCTATATTTTTATGTAGAATTACCGGATGGGAGAATGTTATATTACAGGATCAAGAAAGACTTTCCATTACAATTCGGCAGAGAAGTATTAGCGTCTGACAGAATATTGGACATAAATGATAGATCCGACTGGAAAGATTGTCATACGAGTCAAGAAGAAGAGATTGAACTAGCAAAGAAAATTAGAAAACAATTTACGCCATTCGACGTAGATATTTGAGAAAATATTTTTATTATTTTTGTCTTTTGACATGTATAATAGTGTACATAGTGTATATTATATCCTCATATGTAGAACATATCATTAAAATTATTAATAATTTCACAATAAATCAAGTTTCTATTTTTTTTATTTTAATTTTTATATACAATTTTAATGATTAAAAACTGTACATAACTAGACACAGAACATAATATTGTTGCATCATAGAATTATAGTTAACAGAAATATTAATTTTGTAATAAATTTCTGTATATATCATAATATACTATTTGCTTGATATTTTAATTCATAATCATGTGGAGTTATGGATGGATCTAATCTAAATTGTTTCATTTGAATTGCAATATCAAGTAGATAATCGTAACATTCTGTCCTGTACAAAAAAAAAGAAATATATTTTAACGAAAAAGTTGATAAATTTCATTGCATTTTCGCTGCATGATACTGAAATAGTTTACATAGTTTTTGCCTGTTGCCAAGAATTGCCCCACACATAAATCCCATGCCTGCGTACCAATACCGCACAAGTCTCAGGGTAATGAACAATAATTTTATCTAAATCGTCTCTTAAATCTCTCTCAAAGGAAGTGTTTTCTATGATCGGTATTACCAATTCCTCATCATAACGATACGCTCTACCCTCTTTTTGATTCCATATGCCTATAATAATATAAGCCAAACAATTTTATATTGTCATTAATTTCAAATTAATTACTGTAAATGAATTTGAAAAAAACGATTCAAATGAATATACCTTTTATCATTTCGAGATGGGTGAGTTTGACTTCTTTCCCAGGCCACAATAGTGTCGCCATCACAGCAAACTTAGAATGTGTGTGAATCACAGCACCTGCATGCCTTCTTATATATGCACACATAAATAGTGGAGTGCATTGCGACTTGTTCAGTTTCTTTTCTGGTGGAGGCAATTCCAAATCTATTCCATTGATATCTTGAACAAACATATCGTTGGGTACCATACGTTCCTTTTGTACACCAGAAGGAGCTATATAGATCTTGTCTCTGTAGAATAGAAATTTTATAGTGAAATTTTATAGTCTCCATTTAATAGTTTTGTACATAATATTATTATGCAATTAACTCGTATTTTATGGAGATACCGCCACCAGTACCAGTCACCCATCCGAGATGATAAAACTGCCGACACAGTTCTGGAATAAGATTTCTTGGATGTTCCTGCGTAAAAATAATATATTTGATATTATTAGACTACATATTCACTAAATTAACTGCGTATAAATTTTGGAATTAAAATTTTGTAAGACTTATATAATATATAATATATAATTATAATATCTATTAACGCTGCATGCATATGTGAATAGTGTACTGAATAGTGTAAAAATGTTGATAGATTGCTACAAAAGAATCACAATTAAATGCCTTAAGAAAAATATATAATGTAATATTTCAAATATTATTAGTGTGTCATAACTCATACTTTATCGTAGTTGGCATCGTAAGCTTCTAACATCTTTCAGTTGGAAACGACTGGAAACTGCTGGAAACTAGCCAGAGTAATGGATGATAATGGGACAGTGAGTCTAAATGGCAAGATATCACAGCGCGCTATCTATTAAAATAAAATTATTATCAAACATATCACAGACTGCAGTCACATATAAAATAATCTGTAGGCAATATATATATATATATATATATATATCATGATAACTAAACTTTAGCAAGTTTTATGGCAGTCCGTTAGATGG
>NW_012130118.1:1638332-1639229 GCF_000143395.1 Atta cephalotes | reverse complement strand
ATATAGGGTAACTATGAAAAGAGCCATCTAATGGACTGCCATAAAACTTGCTATAGTTTGTATCATGATATGCATAGTGTGTCATACATACATTAGACGCTATTAGCAGCTGTTAGACGCCTCTTACGGTATTGATATAGAATTGTATTTATTTTGACTTTACTTATATTATCTGTATTTTTTCATTTAACTAGTATACATATATGTAAATATAAGTCTTCTATCAAAGTTGTTTTAAACTCCAAAGATGTTTCGGCTGCTTTTCTCCAAGCCGGGTAAGGTTATGTCATTCATTCGTGTATTTATATTGCAATTTCATTAGATCCAGTTGTCTTCAACGTTTATATCGAGATATGCTAATGAATAACAATTATTTAACTGCCATTTTGAGCAAAAAATAGTTTGCAATTCGATAGTTCGTCTACTATTCAATTTAACTAAATTTAATTTAACACACGAAATATGCAAAAGTTTTATTTGTAAAATAAAAATTGTGAGATGTCAATTACTAATCAAGTTTATTTATTCACTTTATTAATCAGATAACACATGGCAGGAGGATAGACCTGACATTGATGCCCATTCATCAACACAATTTGTTTACAATGCACATCATTCGCTCGCGCTTGACATGCAACGTCAACGATTGCCTATATTCAAAAACAAAGATCATATTATTTACTTGTTGGAGAAATACCAGACATTGGTGTTAGTCGGTGAAACAGGCTGTGGTAAAAGTACACAAATTCCTCAGGTAAAACTCAATCAAATATTTAATGTGTCTTGTTCTATCGCTACACTGAATCGCAGTTTGCACTAAAAACTTTTTTTTTTTCACTTTCATCAAACTATATATATATATATATATATAATATATATATATATATAATAAATTAA